>NC_089795.1:17119714-17237214 GCF_040412425.1 Macrobrachium rosenbergii | reverse complement strand
ATATATATATATATATATATATATATATATATATATATATATATATATATATATATATATATATATATATATATATATATATATATATATATATATATATATATATATATATATATATATATATATATATATATATATATATATATATATATATATATATATATATATATATATATATATATATATATATATATATATATATATATATATATATATATATATATATATATATATATATATATATATATATATATATATATATATACCATATGTATATATACATATATACGAGTGTATATATATTATATATATACATTAATTCAATTATGCAGACCAGACCACATAGGTTTCAGATTTGAAACTTTATTCATTAAATCTATACGACATTCAAATAATTATAAGTCTTATATCAATTGGTCCAATAGCACACTGAGCAATGGATGTCATACATCTAGTACTACTGTGAAATGTGGGATCCTTGTTGTATCCTTTTGTCCATTTGATGACACAACACTTCAATTGTAGTCACTTTTGTTTAAAAACCTGATAAAGCGTAACCAGCATGCCCATCTCTTCCTTAACCATTTGAAGAGTCTCAGTACCATAGTCAGTAGTGGAACTGGAAGATTTATCCAAAAATCAGCTGTACTGGTAATCCTGTCATTATCACTCATGTCCTATATCCTCGCACCTGGATTTCATAACCAAATGCTAAGAGAAAGGAAAGGAAGTCAATGCAGTTCTACATATATTGCACCCACTTCTGAAGGGAGAACTGTTACCTTTGGATGTACATTATCTGGGTATGTATCAAGTCCTCATGCTAGCATGCAGCACTTCCTTGGACTGATGGCCATTATAATTAGACAAAAAAAAAAAAAAAAAAACCTTGAACCAATCCATACATGATTCCTCGTCTGAGGAAGAATATTCAATATAACACCAATCAAAGGTGTAAAAAACTTAGGTAAAGTTCTATATTGTTCACCATCCTGATTGCAATGGTGAGATCAATCCATGACTTCAATAATTCAAAGTCTATAGCACAAAAAAAAAACATTCCCTTCAATATTTGCCCTGTACAGTGGTATACAATGAGTTCTGTACTCTAATAACTGCTGGCAAACAATCCTAAGGAAATACTATTCAGTACAAAGAACGAAAGGTGGAGCACGATAGTTTCCCAATATCTTTCTGCAGCATATGGCAGTAATTTTTAATGCCAGTGCAAAGTTTACCAAGATGGTAGCAATAGTACAAATTATCAAGAATTCTCATTGTGAAAATTCCTGGTGAGAGTCTTGTAGGAACAACTGACATCCGTAGGTTGTTTTATAGTCTCTTCAATGAATTTTATAGTCTTGTCAATGACAAAATCACAAGTTATAAAGGATTTACAGGGAAATTAATCATATGTTCTACCTACTTTGGAAATTTTCCAATTGATTAGTCAAAAATCCAAATATTTTTATACATTTCAATAGCAATGAGCTTCATATACTTGGTAGGAAATCATCAACTATATCATCTCAATCAAGAAACTACATTCCAAATTCAATTCATTGCACTATTATAAATTCATTACATTTTCCCCCTTGTAAGCGACTGTAACTATTAACAGTAATTAAATGCGATCTTTAAGACCAATTTTCCCCTGAATGCAATAGAGTTGAAACAAAAGTAAATCTATGATAAGCATTTAGCTGATTTCAACACTCCAAAGTGGTTCATTATTAAGAATTAATTTAAGTTATCTAACACCCAAAACATCAGGATATTCAGTCAGCTGAACATTTCTTGAATGTGCAGCATACACTTTTTTTTATACCTGCTAAGTCAAGTGCAATGCGTATCAATATTTTTATGTGTAACAATGATAGTCTACAAGTAAATAAACTCCATGATTAGCTCTCAAAATCTTAAGAAAATGTAAAGCAACAATGCAACTGCAAAATTACTTGAATATTTCCTTATAATGACAGGTAACAGGGCAGGTGCTCTAGTATAGTAAAAATAATTCACAAATGGATGAGTGACAAGATGAACTTAACTCCAGCAACAAAAGTGTCATTGCTTTAGACAAAGGACCTATTTCAAATATGTGATATTTGATTAAAAACTTGGTGCACTCAATTCACAGTTTACAGTCATTCAGTTTATGTACATAACCCTTACCTAAACACTTTATGGCTTCAGTAGTTACCAGCGCAGTGGATCAAGAGTAAAAGCTACCATGAATGTTTAACCACATCAAATAACAAAAGGAAGACAATGCCTTTGCAACCCTCCACTGCTGGGAGATTGTGCATAATCCAATAGGCCTCGACCAATTTGAATGACCCCGCTCATTAAAATCACCTCAATGTATAAAGGAACACTTACCAGAAAGCTGGCATCCTTGCAGCACCAGCATATGACAACATGCAAATTTACTTACCATGAGAGGCCTTTAAAGGGTACTAAAAAGGCTGCACATCTTACCTGGTGTTTAAGTAACGCAGCGAATTTTATGTGTAAATGTCCTGAAAACCAATATTTTGGTTTAAGTTTCTTCAAAAGTTCTTCAGCAGGGCGGGAACCAAGCGTATTTGACATTATATCTTTTCGAAAGAATTTTTTAAATTTAAGTAACTGCTCTTTAGGTCCATGTTGATATATTCCACGTGGCCAATCATGTGAAATAAAGATATCACTTTCACCAGACAGCTGTAAAAAAAAATGACAAAAGTCCATAAAAGTATATCACACCCTAATTAATGAAATTTCTATACAATAAACACTTTCTACTGCATCATTACTAGAACAATATTTTGAATCAATTTTTTATCCTTTAATGATATTACCTGTAATAGGATAGATAATCTTTTGAGATACTGTACAGCATTATATACTTCATTTTCTACCGAATCTCACATCCACTTTTGTACAAAAAGTGTACAAAATATTCCTCAAAATATACACGAGAAATGATAATTCTAATGTAAATGACAGTGAAATATGACTCACAGAAAGATTGTTATAAAAATATCAAATTTCCTAGTCTACAAAGACTTAAATACAAAATAACTTTCTAGTCCTTATTTTACATGCTGGTAAGGCAGAGTAAACTATGCCAAATTCATATGAACACCAAATGGGCACCATAGCAGTAATTACAATACAGTTAACTCTTAACTTCCCAGGTAATTTCATAAGGTCTGAATTTTTGCATATTAACATCTGCTTTGTATAAAAGGCCCTACTGTACTGCCTATGCTTATACATTTTCAAGCTATCCCACAACTAAAAGCAGGGTAATTCCTCATAATTTCCAGACTAAATAAACAATACTTTACACTGAAGATTCAAATGAGATTAATATAAAAATCCAGCACATCTAAATGAGTGACTACTTCAGCCCCTATTGCACATGCAGTCCAATTTGTGCTGTCAAGAGACTGGTATGCATTCACTCAGTTTTCTGACAAAGACTGATAAATAACCTCAGGTTGCGCCATTAAGCCTGAGGTACAGGTGGCTTCATGAATTTCCGTACACATAACAGAAAGTTAAGTAGACACCAGGAACAATAAGCAGCTGTTGGCAACACAGCCTGTGAAACTATGTACCTAAACATGCAAATGAGCAACGAAAAGCAAATTTACCTAAGAAAAAGTACTGTTGATTAACAGTATTAAATAGCAACATTATGCAGTTGCCAATCTCCTTAGCTTGCCGTCATGTCTACCAAAATTCATGAAGTCAACTGTACCACATATAAGTTTAAGCAGTAATGTCTAATGTAGCAATTCACTGTTATAATTATGACTTACAAGTATAATGAGCTATTTGTAAGAAGTACCCTTAAGTAAATCAATGAAGACCATTACTGGTCCATTCTCCTGATCATATCTACTGATTATAATGCTCTAAAAAGCCTGTAAGCCAAGAGTACCTAATATATCATCATAAAAATTACTAATGATTCAAGCTGGAAAGCTAACCCCTGCAGCTTTAAGTAAGCACAGTCACAGGCTGTCTGCCAGAACACCCAGAGCAATGTAAGGGACAAAAAGAAATTTTAACCACAGGAATCAGTACCCATCAGAAACTAATCAATATAGACATACATTAGATTGTGCCCGAGTAATTATCCTTAAAAGATGTAAGGACAATTCTTTTTAAGACACGACACTAGTGTAGTGCCATGTTTCTCGCTTGATGCAACCTGTCAATACTACAATCCATAAAAATTATAATTTTCAAGATAAAATTAATTGTCTGGATACTTACCTACTGTTAAAGTTAGCTTATATCTTGGAGCCATTAGATGTAATCAGCATACCCATTAGGACTGTCTCTGTACTTGTTTCCCACCAGGTGGCGCTGGAATGTTTAACGTTCGTCAGAATTCTTCGTGACTATCCACTAAGATGCGGGGAGGTTGGGTAGGTGTCCACTTTAATAGTAGGTAAGTATCCAAATAATTCATTTCATCACGAAAATTATCATTATTTGGAATGAATCTTTACCTACTGTTAAAGTTAGCTGACAACCACATTCAATGAGGATGGTGGGTTAGTGCGGCCACGGAAACAATGTTCAGGTAAGTGAACTAAAGGCTTTTTAATGAGGGGGAAAAAAGCTTCTCAACACTCCAGCCCGTTGTGTGATCCTTATTGGCAAGTACTGCTGCCAGATGTTGGAACCACAACAGGGTGGTGTAAGACCTTTGTAGCGAGACTTGTCAGAGGATCCTTACAGGGGAAAAAGGACTATCTCATAGAGTACTACGACTCCTGTGCCTGAGTCAAAAGCCCATAACCGACAGTCCTATACACCAATGCGTACCTTCATGCTCCCAAAATTTAACAGCGGGATTTCCTAACAACTAACAATAAGGTAGAAAGCAAGGTTACTATCATACTTGGTTCAGGAGAAAGTGTCCCCGCAGCAACAATAGGACTAGGGCTTTACACCTCATGCTAAATTTGAACATTTTGCACATAATATGAGTCAACAACAGTTACATCTCCCCTGAGCTCCATGACAACCTTCTCTAGCAAAAGGTTTTTAAAGGAAATAAAGTTAGTTAGTTATAAAAGATTTGTTTAACCAGACCTCTGAACTCTTTTAGGGTTCTTCTCGGGCTGGAATTCAAGGAAATAAAGATGTCCTTACAGTACACAAGCCATGAGGAATTAGGATTATTTTCAAAAATGGTAAAAGCTCAGAAACCAATTCTGCGTGCACTGACTTAAGCATTCTTGGACATAGGAGTGTTTGGTCTCCTAACACCACAGATAAATACGTAACTCCTCTTAAAGGTTTATGTCTGTCCAGATAAACTTAAAGAGTTGTAACTGGACAGAAGACAGCTATGTCTTCCTTGCCTACCAAAGCAGTTAAATTAAGCTTTCACTCCTGATCTTTTCTCTAAGCAATAAACGAAAAGTGAGAGCTTTCCACTAGAACAAAGCCCACATACATGAAAGGGCTTGAACCTTTAATATAAACCCTTAAGTGTTCTAATTGGAAATAACACACCCACTTCAGCACTGCCTACCAAAGCAGTTAAGTTAGACAGTAACAAATCTGAGAACGGCTTTCACTTCTATATCTGTTCTCTAAACAATGAAAGAAGAGAGAGGGGTTGCCACTAGAACAAAGCCAACATACAAGAAAGGGCTTAAAGCTCACTGACACACTGTGACACAGCAAGAGCTAAAAAAACTGTCTAAATATCATCATAAACCACGACAGGAAGATTAAAATTTCCAGCACAACTTAAAATCGTGAGCAATACTCCAGTCAGCATGAGGCAGAATTAAATGCAATGTAAATTGGTATCCTTTGATCACTGTGACAGAAAACTTACACAAGTCAAACAGTTGAGCACCTTCTAGACTTGAGGATTGCTAGAAATGCCTGTAAATCGTAACAGACAATGACAATCCCCACACGGTCAGATGAAGCACATGCAGGTTTGATGGAATCTTCTGAAATAAGACTGCCTGAAAAGATCTTTCCTGAATGGAAGATGACAGGAAACATCTACCACCAGGAAAGGAAGTTAGGGGAACCATTCCCTTTGGGGTCACCAACGTGCTATCAAAATCATCCTTGTATTCTACAAAGCTAATAACTTGTTGAGTATTTCCTCAAAACAGCATACAGAGGAAAAGCATAAAGGTCTAGATCTGACCATTCTGAAGGAAGGCATCAACTGCCAATGCCTGAGGATCCTGGCATGGAGGGCAGTAAACTGGGAGAGTAGTGTTTGGGCAGTCATGAAGAGATTGGTGTTTGGGTCTCCCCAGAGGTTCCACAACTTTTGGCAGACCTGAGGAAGAGGAGACTATCTGACTGAAGACCTAGGAATGATGTTGCTGGGCTCTGTCCAAAGGAGAAGGAGGTGTCTTTTCTAGCCTGAACAAATCTCTTGATCTGTGTCTTCTTGCTGTCTTTATAAGAATAGAGAGTTTGAACTGTCAGAAAAGACTGAGATTGTATTGTCTCCGACTAGATGTTCTGCTAGCGTAAGACCATTCCAAACTGCCAAAAGCTGTAGGATATTTACCTTCCAACTTCCTGACAACAATGTTTCTCAAAGTGGCCCCCAAATCTGCTTACGAGACATCTGAGGACAGTGTAAAGGTTCTCGATGTCTACAGGCCAACCCATTAGTTCTCCGTGGTAGAAAATTCTCTCTCTATCTCTCTCTCTATATGCTAAAAAGAGAGAGCTAATCTTCATCCCAAGATAAACAACTGACTGGATAAGAAAAGCACAGATTAGTCTATATATTTAACAAAATGCCCAGCTCTGAGGTTAGACATAAAATATAATTCTTCACCCTCAAGGTCATCAGAAACATGTTAGTGAGAACAAACCAATTGTCCAAAAAAGAAAGAAATACTCTGATACCAAGCAGATGAATCCATCCGGCTAAAAACTCCAACACACGGGAATACTTTTCTTCGACTAAAGGTGTACCAGGATGTGGAAGTACAAGCCCTACATGTCGACATAAAAACATCCTTTGCCCTTCCGAAAGGCCGTCAGACCAAACTGAATGACTCATCGAAAAGGGAGTAATATGAATAAACTTGTTAGACTGGAAATGCCCATGGCTCAATGGCCTCGTTGCATAACAACTGTCCAATCTACCCCTCCCAACTATGAATGTCTCTGTGTTAAAAGTGTGGAGAGAAGGATGTCAGGGTTAAAAGTGTGGAGAGAAGGATGTCAGGAAGTTGATGGGGGTAAAAATATAACAAAAGGTCCAAAGTATCCTTCCCTGAGAACCGACTACCAAAGGTTCCTCTGAACTCTTTGCCAGATACTTCTGAAACTCTGCACACACACAGCCTTCTGAGGATCCACACAGCCCTTTTTGAACTGGGAGTTGAAAACAGTTATGGTTACATGCATCATTTTTCCACTTAGAATGTGAGCCAGATCACTAATGAAGCAAAACTCAAGAGTGGTTTGGGAAATTCTACATGGAACTTGCATAAAAAAAAAGGCTGTGGGGGGAAGACTTCAAGGGTAGTACTAATAAGAATTTTCTGATCTCCTGATTTGAGACATTTTAGGTGATGGCCTTAAACACTTGGGGTTAAGGAGAGAATGATGGGACACTATCAAAAACAACTAATAATGGTTGAGGAGGGCTACTTTATATGATTTGTACACAACTGTTTCCATTACTTTACAACTGAGTTGTAAAAGGAATAAGACATTCCTCCCATTAACCCTGGAAGTAGGTCTATCACGGAGAGGTTACAACTCTAACGCATCACCAAGAAACGCTGCCTCTTCAAGACTAATATTTATAACTATTATCATCATTATCTCTTATATGTATCTACTATGTACAGTACATACATACACATACATATCTACATATGCATGCATAAACATTACATGTATATAATATGTATACAGTCATACCCCAAACTTACCTGAGGTTAGGTTCCAGACTCCCCGCGCAAGGTGAATTTCCGTGCAAGTTTGGCACAGTCTCTAAAATGCTAATAAATGCTTATTTCTTGAGATTAAGCATGAAGATTACGATCTATTTTTAGAAGTCTTCTTAACCTCGTTTTTAAAAACTTCTCGACTCTGTCTCTTTCTCTTTGTTCTAAAAATGCTCTATGTCTTTATGTTTTAGAACAGCACATTTACAGTTCATAGAGGTACACGTAAAACTGACAGTGCATTTACAGTTCATAGAGGTACACATAAAACTGACAGTGCATTTACAGTTCGTAGAGGTACACGTAAAATTAGATAAATTTAAAATTATCTACTTTACAGGTAAAGACATACAGAGAAACAGTAATGGGTAGGTTGTAAAATGTGTGTGAGCGCTAACTACGAATGAGAGAGAGAGTGAGTTATCCTTACTTAAGAGAGTGAAATTTTTTATGAATTATTATGGATAGAGAGAGAGAGAGAGAGAGAGATAAGAGTTGTCCTTACTTGAGTAAAAATTTTTATGAATTATTATGGATACAGAGAGAGAGAGAGAGAGAGAGAGAGAGAGAGAGAGAGAGAGAGAGAGAGAGAGAGAGAGAGAGAGAGAGAGAGAGAGAGAGACCTTTGACCCACTAATCAACAACACTCCCCCCCTCTTGTCATGTTAAATTGACATATCTGACAGGTTTGCCTTCGAGCTTCTCTTCAATGAGTTACAAAAGATGAGAGAGATACTTGTTTGTTTAAAATACATATCACATATAAATTTTGTAATTACAATTATACAGTATTATTATTATTATTATTATTATTACCATTATTATTATTATTATTATTATTATTTAATCTTATTAATATTTGAAAATTGATACTTATTATTGTAAAAAATTTATTTATCATACAAAACAAATAAACATAGAGCACATGTTCCATAAAAATTCTCTCATCTCAGTAAAGGAGAGAGAAATGATTTTTATTAGTATTCAATGTTATTTAATTTACACATAAAAGCTTGAAAACTTATAAATTACATAAAAAATTAAACATACACTTTTGCAGGGCTTCTCAGTATTCGCAAATGTTAGTGTGTCTGAAAAACTTGTGTATGACAATTAGTTAGGTTCCAATAAAAAGTTCATTTGTCTGTGAATTCGCATAACTCAAACCGCGAAAGTTCGGGGTATTATTGTATATACAATATATATAAATATAATCACATATATGTACTCTTGCAGTACCGAATTCAATTGCTTTCTTGGGCCAAGAGCTTGAAACTTGCAAGTTAAATAGAGGAAGATGAAAAAACTTACGTCGTATCTAAGTCCTAGCACAGCTCTAAGCAGCTTCAATAACTAGAAATAGATGCAGTAGCATCTGAGAACCAGCATTAAAGGATACACTTCCGAGATTGCCTCTATTGTTTAGATTATGCCAGCAACATGCCAGCACATCGCCAAGGTTAGCTGGTTCCTAAGAGCTCATTCTACAAACACAGTTGCGAGAACAATGCAGGCAGTTCCTGAGTTATGATGCACCCGACCTACATCAATCTGATCTTACAACACTATTCATAATAAACCTGGCTCCGACATACAATGGTGACCCCCAAGTTACGACGTGACGCCAGTGTAGGTACGGGACGCAAGCTGGTACTACTTTTTATTATTGTTGTTTGGTGCAGCGTAGGAATACAGTGTAATCAAGGAAGACCACGTCGGTCAGTAGTCTGTAGAGTGCCATTGTGGTACGTTGTTTTTGCGTTAGCCTGTGCTTTCATTACGTTAGTGTATAGTGCTTCGTATCTTTTTGCCCTTTATTATGGGTGCCAAGTGTAAGGTTGATTCTTCTGATGGCAGTGTGTTGAAGAAAAGGAAAGCCATCATGGTGGAAGTGAATTTAGGCATACGGAAGCGTTCACAAAAGGGAGAAGCCGCCACCAACATTGGTCGTTCGCTTGGGCTTAGTCAGTCGACAGTCGCTACCATCATAAACGATAAGGAACGTATCCTTGAATATATGAAAGGAGCTGCTCCTATGAAAGCGACCATTATAACTAAACAGCATAGTGGTCTCATTGTTGAGATGGAAGGATAATTGTTTATCTGGCTTGAAGACCAGAGTCAGTGTCGTATTCCAGTGAGCCTTCTGGTGATTCAAGAAAGGGCTAAAAGGTTATATGAGGCATTGAAAAGTGAAAAGGGTGAGAAGGTGAAAGTGAGCAGTTTATGATGAGTAGAAGTTGGTTTAGTTGTTTTAAGGGTTGTGTTAATTTGCATAATCTTGAGGTGCAAGGTGAAGCTGCTAGTGATGATTAGGAAGCAGCAAAAAATTTTCCTAGTGGGTTGGCTGACATAATTAGGGAGGGCAGTTACTTACCTGAACAAGTATTTAATGTGGATGAGGCAGGCTTATTTTGGAAGCATATGCCTAGTCGTACATACATCTCAAAGCAGGAGAAGTCAGCACCAGGCCATAAAGTCAGTAAGGAGAGACCGACTTTAATTCTAGGGGATAATGCTAGTGGCAACTTTAAGCTTATGCCCTTGTTAGTCTATTTGGCTGAGAATCCAAGGGCACTCAAGGGGATTTTCAAGTCATCTCCCTGTCGTTTGGAAGTCTAATAAGAAGGCTTAGGTTACACTTCATATCTTTGAAGACTGGTTTAATATTCACTTTGTGCCAGCAGTGGAACGATACTGAGCTTCAAAGGGTCTGCCCTTTAAGGTTTTGCTTGTGTTGGATAATGCCCCTGGACACCCTTAACAATTGAATGACATGCATCCTATTGTGAAGGTAGTTTACCTTGCTGCAAATACTACATCCATTTTGAAACCAATGGACCAGAGTATCATTGCCTCCTTCTAGGGCCTACTACCTCTGAAGGATGATTAACAATGCCTTCAAGGCCACTGAAAGAAATGAGGACTTTTGGAAGTCCTACAACATTTATGAAGCTGTGAAGAACATTGCTGATGCTTGGAATGAGGTAAAGCAGACCAATATGAATGGGGCCTGGAAGAAACTGTGCCTGCAGTTTGTAAATGACTTTCAGGGCTTGAGGAGACACTTAAAAGTGTCACCAACAAAACTGTTGGAATAACTAAGGACCTAAATTTGGAGGTGGACGCTGATGATATCAATGATTGCTGGAATCCCATGGAGAGGCGTTATCTGAAGAGGACCTCATTCAGCTACAGAAGCAGATGATCGAGGAGGAGGAAGAGGCACCAGTCCCAGAGCCCAGGTTATTAAGAGTAAAGGGCTTGTTAAAAGGTTTTCCCTGGTATAGGCAGGGATGGCATGTTTCAAGGGTGAGGATCCGAACACTGAAAGGTACACCAAGATACTTCGAGGGAACATGGATTGGCTCAGTTTTTACAGGGAGACTTTGAAGGAGATGAAAAAAAGAAGTGTCCAGCCTAGCCTTTAACATTATTTCAAGAAGCAATCTCCACTACCATCTACCACTCCAGACACAGTGTGACCTCAGTACTTTCTCCTAACCCAGGCTCCCAGCACTTGTGTCTCCAGCTCCATCTGCAACTTTGCATCAACCAGACTCCCCTGCACTATGTCTCCAGCACCTTCTGCAGGTTCTCGCATCCCCAGCTCCCTCATCCCTATAAGCCTGTCTTTACATCCTTCAAAATGCCCTTCTAGTGTGCAAGCCAACCACAGGATTAAAGGTAAGGAATTAACTTTTTTTTTTTATAAACCTATGTTAAGAACCGACTTATGATGAAATCTGACTTACATCAAGCCATAGGAAAGATCACCATAACGCAGGGACTGCCTGTACACTGTTTGTGTTAAGTGTGGAGCTATTTAACACTAAACAGTTTCCTAGCTTTCTCTTTCGACTGTTCATCCATTTCCCACAAGCTCTACTGCCATGATAACGCATCTCTCCATAATCAGTGTTAACTTCTTAATCGTATAACAGGAGCTGAGATAGTAAACTAAAGAGCGCAAAAGGAAAAGAAAACGGAACAACGCAAGCTAATCACCACTTACATACTACCTGTAAAGGAGAATCAACCAAATCATGGTTAAAACTCCTAAAGGCTAAACGGGAACTGAGACGGAAGAAAATGGCAATCTACAGATGATAACAGTCAGATTTCTAACCATAATGAAAGAAGATTTCTTAATTACCTATTATTTTTCTCCTGAACCACATAGGGAGCAAAAGAAGGCAGAGCAGGAGTGAGAGAGGAATCAACCTAGGTTACCAGGTAGGCTAATAGAGGGGGAGGAGAAGCAACACTGGAAGGCAAGAGGAAAAGACTGAGTAGGCTTATGGTATGCCCTAACAAATTGTCTACGTAATTTATTGGCCTCTAGCATCCTCTGATACTTCACAAAATTTTCATCATCTCATCATGCTTCAACATCTAGGGTAACATGTACGATAGGTGGTCATCAAGCACAACCGAAACTTCAGTTTCCAAAAACTCTTTCCTATACAGCCCAATACTTTCATCTCTGTTTGTTGTATATGACATAGTGCAAAAACAGAAAACTATGACATAGTGCAAAAACAGAAAACAAGCACAATACTGTACAGGAGAAAATCAGCCAGAAATCATCAAAATTTTTACTAACACTGATTCACACTGTCTGCATGAGGACAAGCATGAAGACTTCAAGAATGTAAACATTCCAGCACCACCCGGTGGGAAACAGGTGATTACAGAGACAGTCCTTGCTAGTTAGCCAAGTGTTATTTTTTTTTTATTTGTATGCCGATCACACCTAATGGCGCGAAGATATAAGCTAACTTTAACAGTACGTAAGATTCACTCCAAATAAAAGAATTTCTAAATACTACATCAGACCTTCACTTCATCACCTACAGGTGCACTTATCTAGAAAGAAGCTTCCGAAGCCACACTTCTATTGTCATCACCACCATCAAGGACATTCATAGGAAAGTCCCTACAAACCCATTGCAAATGTTTCTAATCATCCACCAGAATGAAGCTTTTCTCATCTGCTGGAATGATCCAAACAATGACAATTATTCATTCAATTATGTGGTGGTTTGACATAACTACTGAGTAACACTTTGAGACTTACTGGGTTCACTCAAAGGATTTGTTCTCAAATAACAAATAAAAGTTTGAGCAAGGTGAGGCACAAGTTTAACAGCTCAGTGGGAATGAACCGAAGGAAATGGAAGACAATTTTTTTCTTATGGTGAAGTTACTGAGGCAATGCAAAGTCAATTTTGATCACCAACAAAATGCTTTATGGATTTCTCCTAAATGATGAGAAGCATGGCTCTTAAAAAGAGGCAGGGCAAATGGTTAAGGAATCTGTGGAATTATAATTCCAAGGATTGGTCAAACTGGCTAACCACATAATACGTGACTTCCATACAGTACGAGGTTGACGCCTGAGGAGTGCAAAGTAGGGAATGGAGGCCGCATACAACCAGATATCTCTAAATGAGCATTGTCCCAAGTAATATCTACAGAATGAGTACATGGTGTGGCAACCTTATGATGGGCTTCACTTAAATCCATGTTGAATTGAAGTGCATGGCCCCCTATCAAATGGGAAGCCTTCAATTACAATGTAAAGAAAAATAATGCACTAGAAGCTTCTCAAAATATGAGAACACTGTTCCATAAAAAGACATATAAGACTAAAAAATCAAGAGGAGACAATTAGATGTTCTATTCTGGACATAATTCCAGAGGAAGGAATATAAATAATTCCTTTTATTTAGCAATGCATGTACCAACTGTCAAAAAGTTTGTCTGTAAATATTTAAGCAAAATTTTCCATTACCATCATCGGTATTAAATTCACAAAAAGGACCAGAGAATAATTTATACTCACTGGGTTTTCCAAAAGGATTTGCTATTAACCCTTTGAGATTCAAAAGATGTTATCCTTTCTGTCCCTACCCTTCAGATTTCAAAAAATTTTTCATAAACTTAATGACATTCTTACTTTTTCTGGTTTTTCATTTATTACTGCTTTTCAGCTTCCAAATGACACCAAAACAAGCTTTATATTATGAAAATAAATATACAAAAAGCAATAAATGAAAAAACTGCTATGTCCATTATTGGCCAGCGTGTGCGTTGCCTCAGACAAATTTTGGGACTCCCCAAACTCTCAATATATTTTGGTGTGACAGAAATTTCAGTCCACAAAAATACGACCACATATGATTAAAGTTTTTTTCATGAAAAATAGCAAATTTTTTTAAGTAATTTGTATTTTCCCTAACAGATAAACCTGAGGGTCTTTGCATAGGATTTAGCTTGCAAAAGCGAGCTGGAACTGCCATTTAACTTTCAGACGAGGTCGTTAATTACTGACAGTAGGGGGAAGCCCCACCCACTCGTTGGTCCGCATTGCACTTTGCCTTCCAGCCCAGGTACCAGAATGAGGGGTGGCTGAGGTGGGCTGTAAATGCAAACACCTTTAGGTTTGTATGTTAGGAAAAATATAAATTACTTAACCCTTAAGGGATGGGCTAAATATATATTAAGCACACCCCCAAACTGAGCAAACTTTAAGGTTGGCCAATTTAAGAAAAAACACATCAATGGAAAGAGGAAGATATGCAAATGCACATGGTGTAAGAAAATAATTCTAAAAATTTTCCCCTACCATCCACAGGAAGTTGAAAATGCACATGAAGCTGAAAGTGACTATTTACTGTCCTGTGTGGGGTCTCTTTTGCAAGACAAGTAAAAATATGTTAATTTTACCAAGTTATGCATGTTTTTTCTAATAATTTATTATATTTTATTTTGTAATATTATAATTACAGCTCACACAAGATCATAATAGATAAGAACTAAAATCAGTAACAAATTCTGAGTATATTTGTTGTAAAATATTTAAGAGATTTACTGAGATGGGAAGATGCAGTAACTTTTTGTGAGGTATACATGTTTTTTCTAATATTTCTTTCCACTTTTCTTTCCAAAATTACAATTATAGCTAACATGCTATCATAAAAGATAAGTAAAAACACGTCCAGGAGCGGCAGAGAGGCAGTACATTCCCCTCTGAAATATCAAGGCATACTGATCAATATCTCTCCTGAGCTGAGCTAATAGTTGCCATAAGTCATTTATGGCCCATTGAAGTGCATGAAAATTTTTCCCGCTAAATTCATCCAAACCGAATATTGCGTAATACAGATAGTCCCTGGTTATCGGCGGGGGTTCCCATCCCGACGGCATGACGATAACCAAAAATCGGTTATAACAGCGCCAATAACCAGGGATCAGTCCTGCTGTTAAGTAGGGATTGCTGCCGATAACTGGGGATTGGCCCATATCAGTGTTGCAAAAATCCAGTTATCGTCGTTGCTAGACAAGTGCCGTAAAACCAGATCTCTGATAACCGGGGAGTGCCTGTATTAATACTCATATAAGGATTCCCGTCCACCACTCAAACCTGTTTTAAATACTCATATTAGGATTCCTGTCCATTAAGGGTTAAAAAATTTGCTATTTGTTCCAAAACAAATACTGTACAAACCTTCAGTCTTTACAAAGGAGACTTACCCATTGGAAGGTGGAGTCTGGGTAAATCTCTGAACTGACTGGTAGTTCTTCCCACCTGGTAATACCTTCTTGGTCTTGAAGAGCTGAGGACTGAATCCCGCACCTCTAGCTTGTTGAACATATGGAGTGTTACAACTTCTAGACTTCTGGGCATGAAGTAATGAGTTTGCATCATTACTTCAATAAAGGCTTGGAAGAACTCAGTGTAGGAGACAATAAAACTGCTAACAAAAACCAATGGGTTTGTTACATTGTCAATCCCTCTCTCCCCTTGTCTAGAGAAAGGGGGGACATGCATCTAACGATTTACAAAAGATGAAAGACTGGTTACTCCAGTCATACAGACTCACCTGCAAGACTTGCTAATCCACTGCATGATGGCTTGCTACCTTCCCACCTACCCTATGAGAACAGTCACTTACACATGTTCTCTCCTGCTTACTGATCACCTTAGACAAGATGCTATGTGACCCCTCAGGGGAGCTGGATGAGCTACACAACTTGTTGAGTAGTCACCACAGGACCCAAGGAAAATGTGTCCAAGGACTTGTGAGCAACATCCCAAAAGTAAAATGACGTGAATGTGGTCTGGTGAGACCACACCACCCCTTGTAATACCTGTTGAACTGACAGGTTCTTTTGGGGCCCCGTCCAGACCGTGCTCCTGTCTACCTCCTCAGATGAGAAGTATGGCCTGTCTCACGAAGCCAGAAAAAGATCATGTTCTATGACACCAGATGTCAAGTTCTCTTAAGGTAGTATCGAAGTGCCATAATTGGACAAAGTCGCAACTTGTCCTGATCACCATTTACAAAGTCCTCTAGAGAGAGGATTGAAAATTACTCGAATCTGATGTCAGGGACCAGTGGATTCTGAGTCTTTGCTATGAATTTGCAGACAAACTCGAGTGTAACAGATCCCCATCCCCTTGAGTTCTTAACATCGAAGGAAAGGCCATGAAGCTCACCTGCTCTCTTCACCGAAGCCAGGGCAAGCAAGAAAACAGTCTTAAAGGTCATATCCCTGACTGATTACTCTCTCAGTGGCTTGTACAGATGAGTCAGGCTCCTTAAAACAAGAGTCACGTCCCACTCATGGCCTGAGTTCCCTAGATGGGCAAGACTGTTCGAAGCTTCTCAAAAGTACTAAGATCTCCCACAAGGATGAGAGATCTACCACCTTCAACCGGAGAACCTGGCCAAGGGCAGCTCTGTAGCCCCTGATGGGTGCAATTAAGAGAAGCTTCTCTTGGCAAAGATAAGACAAGAAAATCTGCTACCTGCTTAAGAGTAGCTCTGGCCGGAGAGATATCCTGTCAACGACACCAACTACAAAAGATGGCCCATTTCCCCAGGTACACAGCCACTGAGGATTTCCATAGGTATCCAGACATCTTCGCTGTGCAGTGAAAGAGGCCTCTTGCTCACACGAGATGCTGGACAGTCTCCAGGCGTGAGGTGCCAGCCCTTCCACCACCTGGTGATACCTCTCTACATGTGGCTGGCACAGCAGTTTGCGCCAAGGGGGAATCTCTCTCAGAACCTTGGATAACAGAGCTAGCAGGTCCAGATACCACTCAGCATGTGGCCCCTTGCGAGACACCAGTTAACTTGAGATTCAGGGTTATCATGACCCTGATGATCACCCGACGAATCAGACAATGAAGGGATGGCATATGCTTCTAGGTTGTCCCATTAGTGCTGGAACACCTTCCATTACTGCCAATAAATCCAGTACAACTGCGAAACACCAGTAACTTCTCCTGTTGTACTAGGTTGTAAAAGTGTCTATCATAGGAAGGCCCCAAATATTGAATAACCTCTGCAATGTTTTGGCATAGGGACCATTCTGTCCCTATCACCTGACTTTGCCATCTGAGCCTGTCTGCCACAACATTCTGGGATAGCAGAATGTACCTGGCTGACAGCTCTCCTCAGTGCGACACTGCTCACTCATGCACCTGCCCTGCCAACTCGTGTAGCTGAGAGAAAACTAGCTCTCCCTGCTGGTTGATGTATGCCACTATCGTGGTGTTGTCACTCATAAACACCATGGAGTACCCCATCACTCAGTTCTGAAACTCTCGGAAGGCTGAAAAAGCTGTCATGAGGTTCAGGACATTGATGTGGCTGTGCCTGTCATTTTGGTCCTAAACACCTGACACTAGCAACCCCTCTAGGTGTGCACCCCATTCCTCAGTCAATGCATCTGAAAACAGAAGCATCTTGGGAGGGGGAGTGCCTATTAAGAGGTTTCTGTCATCTAACCACCACAGTAGCTCTTTCCTTACTTCCTTCAAGAGAGGAATTGGAAAGGAGGGTCCTTTATTGGGGATCAGAACTCTTTCATCCTCCACTGCTGACAAGCGAGTCCGAAGGGAAGACTTTCCTGCTTCCGTATCTATTGGCATGCCCAGATACTTTACCCACTGCTTGGGCATGAGATCCAACTTCTTGAAATTGATCACCACCCCCAGAGTGTGACCAAATTTGAGAAGACGGTCCCTGTTCTGAAGCAACTGTGGCAAGGATCTTGGCGGGACTAGCCAATCATCCAGGTACCTCAACAAACATACACTGTGCAAATGGGCCCAAGCCAAGACTAGAGTGAACACGAGCAAATACTTGGGGAGTGGTTAAGGGCTCGAAACACAGTGCCCTGAATTGGAACACTGTCTCCCCGGGGATAAAGCGGAGGTTAAGTTAAGTTACATATACCTTAGTTTAACCAGACCACTGAGCTGATTAACAGCTCTCCTAGGGCTGGCCCAAAGGATTAGACTTATTTACGTGGCTAAGAACCAATTGGTTACCCAGCAATGGGGCCTACAGCTTATTGTGGAATCCGAACCACATTATACCAAGAAATGAATTTCTATCACCAGAAATAAATTCCTCTAATTCTTCATTGGCTGGCTGGAGATTCGAACGCGGGCCCAGCAGTGTGGTAGCCGAGAACTATACCGACCTCTCCAATGAGGATCTGTAATGCAGAGGTACCTGCAATAAGACCGATGGATGGGTATTTGGAAATGCACATCTTTCAAGTCCACCGGAAGCATGGAGTCCCCCTCTCTGATGGAATCGATTGCAGACTGTACCATTTCTCACGAACGAACTGGATCAGGGGAGAGAGGTTGATGGCTGGTCTCCAGCCACCTGTCACCTTCTTCACCAGGAACAGACGGCTGCTTTCACATATTCTACAGTGCCTTTCTTGAGCATCGCACCTCCTCCCAAAGGGTGAGGTCCTTCTGTGAGCTGGGAACGTACGTCTGAAAGTGGACCCGATTGAGGGTGAGGGGTAGCAGATATCCTACCCGAAGAACATCCACTACCCAGGTCTTCGCTCCGTGTTGCTGCATCTCACCTCTTTAGAACCAGGGTCACCCACAGGTTTGCCATCTGGTGGGAAGGGTAGGTGATGGCCCTACCTCCAGACAACATCAGTCTCCGAACAAAGGCGTCGTCCTCAAGTGTACAGGAACCTGAAGAAGAGGATGCGATCTTGGCCACCAACAGTGACCAAAGATCAATCTAAGAAACTGTATGGAACGCTGCCATGGCAATCGATTCCAGTGCTGCTGCCTCCATTTGCGAGAGAGACTCCCACCACACAAAGACGATCAAGCAACATACCAGGAAACAGACGAGTCAGGTCCGGGTCAACCTGTCTGGTCAGCAATGGGCTCTCTGAGGGAACATAGTACTGTACTGTATTTCCTCTGGTGAGCTAGAGGTGGAGGAAGTGTCTTGCATGAGTGGCTAGACCCTGGGTTCCTTCTGGGGTCCCCAAAAAGGACTCGATGGCTGACAAACATTTTTGATCAAAATTGTTATACCACCACGTCAGGCTTATGATCTCCACAGAGTGCCTCTGTAATTGGAGGGTGTTCCTCCAGGTCATGGTCCTTCCAAATCTCTCTCCGCAGGAGAGGGATGAACCCCAGAGCCCCCTGGTGATCCCTCGACCACTCCAGTGTACGATCTGTCCAGTCTGAGCACCAAACCCGTAACACATGCTTCCGTGGACAGACTGTGATGGGAATGAAAATGCTCCTCACCCCGAGCCCTACACCTGTCCTGCTCCTGAAAAAACCCCAAGGAGGTGGAGAGAACAGGTGAGGGATTGCGAGCACCCTTGCCCATCTTGCTGGAGACTGAAGTCCCAACAGGTGAGCAAGTCCGTGGGTCGTCAGCCCACAGTAATGACATCCACACAGGTCGGGGAGAGCGGGTCCACTTACGCAAACATGAGTGGGGGCTGTCCCACGAGCATGCTCCAGTCTTCTTAGGAGATGAAGCTTCCACGTGTCCCTGGGCCACTCTCTTTGAAGAGTGGGTGGGGAGTGAGGGAGTCCCTGCATGCTCTCTGCTCACCTGGCAGTCGGGCCTGGGTCTGCAGACCAGGGAACCTTACTGGCCCAGGTAGGTGAGCTACCAGGACCAGTATTGGTGCACCTGGTGTCTGGAGAACCCTGGGCGGCAGTTGGTAATGTGCGCTTGGCAACGGGAGCAGCAGAACTCAAGAAGGCTGTCTGCTGGAAGCTATACAGATTTCTTGCTGGCAGGTGAGGCAAACTCCTTCCTCCGCTTGCTGGCTTTGGAAGGAGAGGAGGCGACAGCACTCGAAGATGAAGACATCTTCCTTCTCCTCTTCTTCAACTTCTTGCCGACGTTGGCTTTAGACAGCAGTGTGTGGAGGAGGACATCACCAAGCGATGACGCTGACAACAACACCTGGGAGAGCATTACCGAGGGAATGTGTGGCAATACTACAGACGTAGTGGTTGCCCATGAGCCGGTGGATACCATAAGCGTAGAGGTCATCACGGTTATGGAAGCAGCAGTAACAGGAAGGCCTTGCACAGCCTTCAAGTGATGCATTAGACCGGAAACACTCGGCTCACCCATGAGACCTAGGGAGGGCCACAACTCCTTAAGTCCCTCGGACTCCACAGCACCTGCAACAAAGATCGGGTTAGGGGAGACAAGCCTCCCCAATCCTGAGAAGAAGCATCCTCCCGAGGATGACAACTCCTCTGAGTGAAGCAAAACTGCTAGAGAGGAATCGGGCTGGTCATCCTTCCCCCTTCGGCGGTCTCCCATTGACAAAGCAGCAGGAGTCGGGTAAAGGGGGAACTGCTCACTTAGAAGTGGTAACACCAAGTGGAAGTTTGGCTGGGGACAAGAAGAGACCAGAGAGAATCTTCAGTGCCACCGGTGGAGTATTGCAATCCAATGACACCGGAGGAACCTTTTTCCCTCTCTTCTTCTTCCTGGTAAACTTCACCCACTGTTTAGAAGGCCAGACCCAACACTCCAAACAAGGACTGGAGGATCAACCTTAATTGACAAGAAAAACCGATTACAAGGTTTCTCTTTCCCTAGGCAGAGCCTAAGGGTTATCAATTTCCTTTCAGGAGCAGGCAGTTGTAAATCAGGGGTTTGCATACTTTATTATTCATAACAAATATAAAGAGCAGCAGATGTCTTCACAGGCAGCCGAAAGCAAAGTGAGGGCATACCAACAAGTGGGTGGGGCCTTCCCCTGCCGTCATTAGTTAATGACCTTGTCTAAAAGTTAAAAACGGTCCTTCCAGCTCATGTTCACAAGCTAAATCCTACGTAAAGACTGAAGATTTGTATTTGTGTAGGAAAAAGTTGTGTATATTATAGTTTTCATAAATTCTAGTCAGTCCTTAATGACCAGCACTACAGTTGCATTTAGCAACCTGCCTCTTACTCCCAATGGTCCTAGGACTTTTCCACTGTTCATCCACCCAAGTCCCCTTGTAACTTCTTTATATTCTCTATTAGTTATTCTCTCAACCAACATTTCCTGTTCATACACATTCCATAGATAAGGAAAATTTTAAAATACTGCCTCAATCATTCAAGCATCTCCCATTCAAATTTAATTTCTGCCTCAATCATTCAAGTATCTCCAATTCAACTTTAATTTCTCCATTTTCATAATTTATAAACTTACACATATTTTTTCAATTTATCCTTGGTCCTTGTATACAGTAATACTTTTGTGCAACTTCTTCCAGCAGTTTCCAAAAACTACTTTTTGTCATACATGCATTTGTAAAATGTAGGCTGATATTCACATAGAAACAAACCCTGGACCAAAAACTTAGATGTACTGAAAGACATATTAATTAATATCAAATCCAGTTGTATTCTTCACAAAACCTTCAGAAATATTATTCTAGAAAGCACAGTGCCACATTCCTACCTGTTTGAGACGAAACACTTCTAAGTTCCGGACATGATATACACTGCGTGCTGTCTCCCCAGAATAAGGAGACTTTTCAAAATGTCCTTTTAAATAATCTGGGCCTTTGTAAATGCCTGAGAGGCCTCCTATACGCAGTCCTCCAAATCTGACAACACCAGCGTAACCCATGTAGTATATATTAGGTGCTACCCATCCACCATACGGTAGCTCCTGAAGGTAATTAGAGGCTTCATGATTGCCCCCAATAAATATAGTTAGGACAGGGGCTTGCTTTTCTCCAGAGTGGTACCTGGAAAGAAAACTTGCATTAAAAATATTAACCATTAACATCACATAAATTATGAAATCACATGAATATACTATAGTAATAAGATTGATAAATTAGCTTACAGTTCTTTTGATAGTTGTGGGAAAACTGTAGTATACTGTATTAAAATTGAGGCTGGGATAAGTTTTGGTGAACTATAGTGTTAAGATTAGGTTAAGTTTCCATTCTGTAGGTTATCTGTAGGTTAAGGTAATATTTTAGGCTAAGGAAAGTCAGTCTTTAGTCACCTCTAAATCTGTTCCCATCATCCTGCAACAATTGTGTAAAAATCCCACTATATTTAGTGGATTTCAGCTTGTCACAGTTGGCAACATGGAGCCAACAAAAGCGAGCGTCAACCACTAAACTCCCAACGAGTTTGGCACCAAACCCGAACCAGGAAAAACAGATGAGAGAGGTGTCAAAAGACACAGAACCTTGGTCCCGAGACACGCCTTGGTTCCCTGTCAGAGGAGACAACCAACTGACAGAGGGCAGTCCAGAGGGCGGGCTACAGATAGATGCCAAGGCTACGACACCCTCTCTCTCGCTGGTATGAATAATTATTTTTCCACTGAACCTTATAGGGAGCAAAAGAAGGCGGACCATAATATATGAGAGAGAGAGAGAGAGAGAGAGAGAGAGAGAGAGAGAGAGAGAGAGAGAGAGAGAGAGAGAGAGAGAGAGAGAGAGAGAGAGAGAGAGACATAAATTATCAGCATCCAACATCTTCCGATACTACACAGAATTTACATCCTCTCATCAGATCACTCAAAATATACGTATCAAGAAAACAACCCTCATGTCTGGACAGCTAGTATAATATAGGCTAAGAGGTCATCTTGCAAACTCTAAACATTCAGTTTTCACAAAGTCTTTCCTATACAACCTAATGCTTTCATCTCTGCTTGTTGTAGATGACATACAGCAAAAACAGAAACAAGCACAATACTGTACAGGAGAAAATTAGTCAGAAATCAACAAAATATTACAAACTCCGATCCGACCATCCATATAACAGGTCAGCATGAAGAAATATGACAACAATGAAAACATTCCAGCACTATCTGGTGGGAGAAAAGATGACTACAGTGACAGCCCTCGTGGGTTAGCCAAGCTTATTTTGATTTTTTTTTTTAATACTGATCGCACCAAACGGCGCAAAGATAAAGCTAACTTTAACAGTAGGTAAGATTCATTCCAAATAATACTGCACTGTGTTACACTTACTTGTAGAAATCATGCATCTCCATATATTTGGTTGGACAGGCCATGCACTTTAAATCTTGCTCATTTCGAACTGATTGGAAATCCCCACAGCAAATAAGAAGATCAACTTTTAATTTATGTATCTCCTCCAATCTTTTAATAGCTCTGTATATTGTATCCAGCTCTCCATGAGAGCATCCTTCTATGGCAATATGCATTATGAAGATCTAAACCCAAACAACTGCCTGAAAATAAAGAAAAATGGTTAATAGACAGCAGGCAAAAATCTATTGCTAGTGAATATATTACAAAGAATTCATAAGCCTGAAAAAATCTTTTGCAATAACAGGTAAAATACTGAACTAGACAATACTTTGTATGACAGGATATTTTATTATTAACATGACCCATAACGGTTAGGAGGAAGTCTCAGTCCTTTCCTGTGTGTAGACACAATCTCAATATCAAATGTACAGCATTACTAGAACTAAATTTTCCCACTCTGATGAAAGCTCCCACCCTAAATAGTACTTAGATATGTGCTGAGAGACACCAATCATTTAATCAGTGAGGAACAAAGCCACTGAAATGCAAGAATATGGCAAAAAATGCAACAAGTGAAGCAAATAAAAATATACTACTGTACATCAACCTTCAACAAACACAGCAGGAAAGACAAAAATAGAAATAAAAGGTGCCAAAATGCAAAAGTCTCTTGACATTTAAGAAAATCCCCAGCTAATACAGAAGGCTGTGCCATGGGGGAGAAATCTCTCTTGTAAAACAGAGCCTTCAGGTCCAGGAACTACTGTGTGTGGCCACCGGGCACCACATGAGCCAAACCAAAATTCGGAGTGATCAGAGCCTGCTGATCACCTAATGAATAAGACAAAACGTTGAAGAAAGCATAAACCCCTAAAATGTACCATGGATGTCAGAAAAATGTCCTTCATCGCAACCAATGGTCCAGCACAAATGAGCCATACAGCACTCTGTAACTTCTGACGTACTGGTTGCAGAGAGATAATGGCTGCAACTCCCCATAACTCGGAGAGTCTTTCTGCAATGTCTTGGTGTATGGACTCCGTCCCTATCACCAGGCTCTGGTGACTGAGCTTGTTTGCCACCACATTCCGAGACCCTGGAATGTACCTGGCTGACAGCTTCATCGAGTGTGCTACTGCTCACTTGCAGACCTGCACCATCAACCTATGCTGTTGGAAGGACACCAGTCTCCCATGGTTTTTGACATACACTACTACAGTAGTGTTGTCGCTCATCAATACCGCAGAGTGGCCCACTACTCAACCTGAAACTCTTGCTAGGCTAAAAAAGCCACCTTGAGTTTCAGGTCACTGATGTGGGGGTATCTGTCGTTCTGGTTCCATGCACCTGTAATGAACATTCTTCCAGGCGTGCACTCTATCCCTAGCAGATGCGTCCAAAAAACAAGAGCACCTCGGAAGGGGGAGTACTCAATGGCGCACCTAAAGAGAGGTTCCTGTCATCTAGTTACCAATCTAGCTCTCTCCTCACTTCCTCCAACAAAGGAAGATGAGAGAAAGGCAGGTCTCTTTGCTGGAGACCCAACCCCGTCATCCTCCACTAAAGGGCTGAGGTGAAGCTGCCCTAGGCAAACTTCAGCACTGCCTCTCTGACCCTGCTGATGCGAGAATCCAAAGGGAAGACCCTCGCTGCTAACATGTCTATCAGCATGTTCAGATACTTTACCCTCTGTTCGCACACAAGATCTGACTTCTCAAAGTTGAACACTATACCCAGAAACTCAAGAAGCTAATCTGTCCTAAAAACTGCAGCAACGAGCTTGCCAGGACCAACCAATTGCACTGGTACTTCTACATATGTACCCGTGCAACCGAGCTTAAGTAGAGATAAAAAAAATGTACACTCGAGTGAACCCTTGGGGGAGTGGTTACAAGTCCGAAAAAAGCTCCTCAAACTAGAACACTTTCCTCCCTCAAAGGTAAAGAGGAGATGCTTGCAAGAGAACCGGTGGTTAAGTATTAAACATTCACATCCCTCAAATCCCCCAAAGCAAGAAGTCACCCTCTCAGATGGAATTGAGAACAGACCTGGCCGTTCCATCTAGGACTGGTTCTGGTGAAATAACTGGTTCAGTTGGAACAGGGGTAGAAGACTCCAACAGTGCCTTCCAGGAGACTTGCATTCAACTTTTCCCACAGGGCAAAGTCCTTCTGTGAGCCAGGAACAAGAATTCAGAACCAGACCAGAAATAGGGTGAGGATGATGAAGACACCCTAAGGGTAGCGGAACCTTATCTGACAAGCATCCGATCCATGTCACTGCCAAGCTTGCCCAGCTGCTTGACAGGCACCCACCCCCATCGGCAGCAATCGGGAAGAACCGCTGAATCCTTGGTGTTCTCTGTCTTCTATCTGGGTAGAAGATGTCTGGGGACCTCTACAAGGAGTCGAGGAAGTCTGACTGAAGAAGAGGGCTAGCCTGACCCGGGGGTCGAACTGCAGCGCCACGCCAAGACCTAAAGGTCTTAGCCACTGCCTGGAGAACAAGACAAAGAGGGGGGGGAATCCAGAACCAGTCCATTCCTGAGTGTCAAAGCCAACTCGGGACTAACAAACCTAGAAGTTTGAAGCAGCACAATGTCTCGCCCCCCCAACAGGTTGCTGTCCAGTGGAGGAGGCAGATAATATCACTACTTCCCAGAGTAACAGTCTCTTGAGGGTTGCATTCCCCTCAGGTGTACAGAAGTCCAGGGGAAAAAACAATCTTGGCCAATGATAGACCCAAAGATCAATCTATGAGACTGACTGGAATGCTGCTCTGGCAGTCAATTACAGTACCATTACCTCTGCCTGTGATAGGGAGACTCCATTTGCAAGGAGACATACTAGGGACAGGCTGGGACACAACTGAGTCAGACAGTGATCTCTCTAAGAGAACATGATATTTCCTCTGCTGGGCTAGGGGCTGAGGAAGTGTCTTGCATGAACTCTGGACCAGGGAGAATTCTCTTGCCCGGGGAAGCATGGAGCAAGAAAAGATGTCTCTTCCTTGCAACCATTAAAAAGACGTATCATTCTAATGATCAAAATAGGCCTCTGCAACTCTGTAGGAGAAAACCACTCACTAGGGCCCCTGGTGATCTCTTAATCATTCGGCGTGCATCCTGTCCAATCTGCGGACTGGACCAAGAACGTAGGCCTCCACATCATGGGCCGGAATGGGAACAAAAACGTTCCCAGTCCCAAACCTATCCGGCTCCAGTCTCCCAGAAACTAAATTCTGGAGAGGGGGAAATAAATGAGGAAATCACAAGCACCCTTGCCCTGCCTGCCAAAAACCGAAGTCCTGGCAGGTAAGTGAGGCCATACATTGTCAGCCCGAAATGACAATGTCTGCCCAGGTCAGGGAGAGTGCTCATGCAAATGTGAGCAGGGTCTGTCATGTGAGCATGCTACAATCGCTCAGGAACGGTACCACTAGCAAGAGATCAGGGCTGGTACTAAAAGCCTACCAGGGCAATACTGGTACACCAGGGGTCTGAAGAACCCCAGGTAGCCGTTGCGCCCATTCACTTGGCAAAGGGAGCAAAGGTACCACTGTCCTGCTAGCTAGAGACCAGGCCAGGTACCGGTAGACTAGGTACGCAGGGCACCTGGGCCAGTGGTCTGGGTAGGCAGGCTAACAGGGTTGGTACCTATACACTGGGGTTCTCTGGAACCCCAGTGGGCAAGGCAATGGGCAATGGGCAAGGCAGTGGGAGCACGAGGCAGGCTTCCTCTTCTCCTGCTTGCTAGCTTTGGAAAATGAAGGGGGAGGAGATGACAGCACTCAACAACAAAGGCAAAACGAAGACAACACTGATGACTTCCTTCCCCTCTTCTTGATTGAACTCTGGACCAGGGAGAATTCTCTTGCCTAGGGAAGCATGGAGCAAGAAAAGATAATGTCTCTTTCTTGGAATCATTAAAAAGACGTATCATTCTAATGATCACAATAAGCTTCTGCAACTCTGTAGGAGAGAACCACTCACTAGGGCCCCTGGTGATCTCTTACTCATTTGGCATACATCCTGTCCAATCTGCAGACCAGACCAGGAATGTAGGCCTCCACATCATGAGGAAATGAAAACGTTCCTAGTCCCAAGCCCCAAACCTATCTGGCTCCAGCCTCCCAGAAAATAAATTCTGAAGGGGAAAGAACAAATAAGAGATCACAAGCACCCTTGCCCTGCCTGCCGAAACCGAAGTCCTGGCAGGTAAGTGAGGCTGCAAGTTGTCAGCCCGCTATGACGATGTCCACCCAGGTCAACTGCTCAGGAACTGTACCGCTAGGGAGAAATCAGGGCTGGTATTAAAGGCCTACCGTGGCGGTATTGGTACACCAGCATTGTGTCTGTCACCCATGACTGAGGATCCAGGACTGGCGAACAAAATAGAGGAAGATGGTAATTCTTTGATGTGGAGAACAGGTCCACTGTCGGCCTGCCCCACAACTTCCAGAGGCTGTCGCAGACACTGAGTGCAGGGTCCACTCTGTCGGAAGGACCTAACCCCATCGACTTGATCCGTCTGCCAAGACATTCATCTTTCCGTGGATGAATCTGGTGATAAGTCTGACCTGATTCTGGTCTGCTCAAATTAGCAGAACCTTCGCTGTCTGACAAGGGAGAACGAATGGGTTCTGCCCTAATTCCTGATATAGGAGAGAGCTGTGGTGTTGTCGGAATGTACCACCACAATTCTGTTTGCTACTGCTTTTGCAAAATGCTTCAGGCCAAGGTGAATGGCAGATAACTCCTTGGTGTTTACAAGCAGTCCCTGGTTAACTGTTTCAGTTAATGGCTCCGTTTTATGGCGCTACTGCAATGAAAATCGGCAATTTTCGGCGCAAAATCGCTTTCTGCTTATTGGCGCGTTAATTCAGTATTGAATGAGGCACCGATAAGCCCAAAATCGCCAAAAGGTGCCGGAAATCACCGATTTTCGGTTATCATCACACCCCCAGAATGGAACCCCGCTGATAACCGAGGACTGCCTGTGTATGCAGCTTTCTTTGATCCAGAGACCAAATGCTGGAAGCTTTCCGAGTGTCCAGAAGAGCTTCCCATCCCTGGTCCGAGGCGTTTGCATACGAGAGGTCGGAGCTCAGAAGTAGTAAAGATTTTCCCTCTGAAAGCCTCTCCCTGGACGTCCACCACCAGAGATCCTACTTTATCTTGTTCGTAACTGGGAACATCACTGTGTCCAGTTGCTGTCTTCTGTTCCAGCCTCTGCATAGAAAGAACTGAAGGGGCCTCATATGAAGCCTTCCTGGCTTCACAAACTGTTCTATGGATGAGAGGGTTCCCAGCAGACTCATCCATCGATTTGCTGAGGAAACTGGAAGTGAAAGAAGGTCCTCTTTGGAGATTGAAAAGCCTTAAAACTCAGAGTTAATCCTAATCCCCAAATAGAGAATCTCCTGAGTTGGGGCTAGTTGGGACTTCTCGATTTATTAAAAGTTCGAGTTCCTCTCTAAGAAGAAGGGTAGTCTGCAGATCCTTCGTGCACTGTTCCCGAGACTGGGAACGGAAGAACCAGTCGTCTAGGTATAGGCTTATGTTGATACCTAGGAGGTAAAACCATCTCGCAAGGGGTGACAGGACTTACATGAATACTTGTGGGGCAGCAGAGAGACCAAAACAAAGGGCCTGAAACTGGAAGACCTTGTCCCCGAAGACTAATCTCAGGTATTTCCTGGACTCCGGATGCATTGAAATGTGGAAATACACTTCCTAAACCATCATCATCCAGTCACCCTTTTGGATGGAGGATAACACTCACTGATTTGTCTCCATTTTGAACTTTGTCTTTTGTATGAAGAAGTTCAGAGCACTGGCGTCGAGGGCAGGTCTCCATCCCCTGATGACTTGGGGACCATGAAAAAAGTGGTTGTAAAATCCTCTTTAAGTCCAATCCTCCACTACCTCTATGGTCTTCTTCCTTAGGAGGGAAGACACTTCCTCCAAGAGAGTTACGAACTTCTCGGAGCCCTCCAACTACGTCGCCAATGCAATCAGTGAATTCATGAGAGGAGGGTACTGTAAGAACAGGATTGAGTAACACTCTTTGAAAACTTTGATCATCTATGGCTCCGCACCTCTTGTACTCCACCTCTGCCAGAAAAGGGAGAGTATGGTTCCCATGGGCGCACGAAGGATAGAGGAGTCACTTTTTTGGAAGAGGTTTTGGCTGAAGTCCTCTTGATGGACTTAGCGGAGAAATGCACCTTGGAGTAGGATCTCGAGAAAACCTGTCTGCCTCCACAAAAGGGATGCTGTTGCAGAGGGGAGACAGACTTGACAGAAAAGGCAAAAAGTTCCTTGGGGGCACTTTGAAGATTGTGCAAGAAGGTCTTGGGTTGATTTTCCCTGCAAATCAATGGCGATCTCCTTCCCTGATGATTGAGGGAACAAATACTGCTTATCCAAGGAAAAATATAAAAGCGCAGACTTCTGAACCGACGTCACTCCTCTTGTGGTGAAGAAGCACCACAACTCCCTCTTCTTCAAAACTCCAGTGGCGAAAAGACCCACAACTTCGAAAGAGCCATCCCTCACTGCCTTATCCGTACAGGATAAAACACCCAGCCAATCCACAGCCAAGTCAGGTGCTAAAACGTCACGACATGATCTTTATTTTCCTGGTGAGAGCTCCTATCGACTAGTCTAGAAAGCTGAAGACTTCCAGTACTTTAAACAAGTGCTTCATAAGGTGATCAAACTCCAAAGAAGTGCAGAAAACTTTAGCCAAAGAAAAAGACGAGCGACGAGCCAAGTCTATCAAACCTCAGAAGTCACCTTGGGAAGAGGCAGCACCTCCCAAGGAAGGAGCTTCTCCGGTCGAATAAGAGAGATATCTCCTGGCCGTCAATCTAGCAGGAGGGAAGGCAAAAGTGGCCTTCCCTTGTTCTCTCTTAACAAACAACCAATCTTCTCCTTCCCTTGTTCTCTCTTAACAAACAACCAATCCTCTACCTCTCTAAGCACATTTCTTGCAGACGAAGAGAAACCATCTGAGGTAGGCATGAACTAGAATCTGCTTGGTTTCTCATAAGAAACATGGAAGCAGGTGACACTGGAGCAACTGGCTGCAAGTGAGAGGAGAAGGTTGCCAAAAAATATCTCATCAGTTGGCGCCATAAGCCGTTGGAGGGAGGGTCTGGCTACCAATACTTCCTCCTCTGAAGAAGCAGGAGACAAAGCACTTTCGTCCTGGAATATTTAAGTGAAGGGAGACTGGCAAAGGCCCTGGATCTTCCAATTGCTTCTTGATGCCCGAAAGAAGGATCTTCAGGCACAGTGGGAGATGATGACATAGGTGATGCGTTCAGTGGAGGTTGCCAGGACAGTTGGACCAGGGTGCCCGGTTGGCGCTGCAACCCTTTGTGGACCAGTGGAACTCTTTAGGTGGGCGTTTGGAGAAAAGGAGAGCGCGTCGACTACTGGGAGGCAGTCTCTTCAATACTCTGAGATTCACCTGGGGTGCCCGGAAAAAAGTGTTTCTTAGAAGCACTGGAGCAGAGTGATGAAGTTCAGAATGTGAATGCTTGTAAAAGCGCTCACTGGACGCGCCATACTAGAACCCTGTTGCAGACTTGTGGAACAGTCTTTAGCATGAGTTCTTCACTGAAGGTGTGGATAGAGCTCTCAGCTAACACGCTGTTGGCCCTCTTCGACTCTCCAACCAGCAGGAGTGAAGAATCAATGACCTTTCTGGGATAGAAATTCATTTCTCGTCATAATGTGGTTGGATTCCACTGGCACTGAGATCCCGTTGCAGGTAACCAGTTGGTTCTTAGCCACGCAAATAAATCTAATCCCATTGGACCAGCCCTAGGAGAGCTGTTAATCTGCACAGTGGTCTGGTTAAAGATCTAAGATATACTTAACTTTTCTCTAGCATGCTTCGGAGAAAAGGAGAGCATCTCTATCAGAACATCTCTTCAAGGATGAGATTCACTGGGAGGATAAAAAGGCCTCTTATTAACACTAGAGTCACTATCAGAGCCAATAACTTGAATGCTCACTGTGACAGGCTCTAAACTCTGAAAATTTGCTTTTTGCATTCATATTTATCTGTTTCTCTTTTATCCGCCATTTAACTTATCCAAATAAGACCTGTATTAGAACCTTTCCATTTGCTGTCATCCCATCCAACACTGATTCAGATAGGAGGAGACCTATTGAAACACTCTTGTCCTCTTTGGGCCTCCATTTTGCCCCAGGTTCATGACAGTGACCTCCGTCTTACTTTGTGTCATTGGGATGGACAACCACCTCCTCTGCCAGCACTGACACTTGACACTGAACTGGAATCAAACATTCTGTCCATAAAGGACTTTAAGAACCACTAGGCTAAGCTGAAAAGCTTGAGGCAACAAAATAATGAGTGCTTCACCCTTACTAGCCAAAACTTGCGATGACAAAAAATCCTCCATCTCTTGTGCCACCAAACCATTCAATGCAGTGAGTCTTGTAAAGCCGCTAGAAACCTGACAGAATGTCTAGCATGTCTAACATTGTACTCACCCGTCTCTGGCAGGAAGGGTGATGAGCTAAATAAATTAATTGGCAGTCGAGGTCGAACTTCAAATTTTTAGAAGCCGAAAGAGTCCATGATGACCAATCGAGACTGGGAACCACTTGGTCCAATTCTAAAAGACATTCCACATATATCCAGAAAAACCAGAGATTTTAAATACAATAGGTCTTCACCAGAGGTCCAAAATACAAAGAGAAGTCGGGCAATATTAAAACCTCGCACTTGCAAATTTGAAACATTCCAGCAGAGCTAACAAAAGCAACTGACGAAAGTGGGAGGTAACTGACACCTGCATCAGCGTTGAACCGTTTGTTATGAACAACTGACAAAGATTTTACCTGCAATTTGTTTGGCTGTTAAAATGTCCAATGTGGATTGGGTTGAGAGTTGTTCGGGCCAGTGGGATTAATTACTTCAGGTGTTCAGGAGTTTTATCATAAAAATGTCATTTTTATATAAGTGAGTTACCCAGTAATTACACTAGGTGATTCCCACACTGACAGGAGGTGGGATGCATGAACAAATCTACCCCAAAACATTAATAAATGTAATGAGTTAGAGAAATAAAATTGCTAGCATTAAAAATGCCTGTTGTTTCCTCTCCTGATAAAGGGAGCTGCTGCAGGAAGTTACTGCCTCTGCTTTTATGCTCATCTTAACCTTATAGAGATGTGGTATGGTATGGCCAAGAGTTAGCCTACTATATTTGTGGGTACCTTGTAGCAAGGACATTCCAACGTTGCTGAAAAACAAAATTTTGCCTTGACCAGGGTGCAGTACAGAAAAAACGACAATGAAATAAACATCACCTAATACACCATAAAATTATAAACACTGCCCAAACACAAAAACTGGAGAGCATTCAAGGTACAAAGTACTCCCAGGCTTATACCTTATAAAACTCAACAACCTAAATGCAATTGTGAAGAAAGGAAGGATCAGAACATGATCTTCCCGCTTTTATCCCCAACACCAGGCCAGCCACCAGAGCTGAAAGTCAGCTCAGTGGTCTGCAATTAAACTAAACTGTTTTAATTACTACTACTACTAATGCCCTGCAACTCAACACCAATTCATTTCCAAGAGGTAAGGATGGAAGGATAGAGAGAAACCCTCCCCAATACCATGCCAGCCATTGATAAAGGTCCTAGGGCACTGCAATTTCAAAAGCTCATTTTTACATCTCAGGAAAAATGCAATTCAACAGAAGACTGGGCTCTCCAGATGAAGTCTCTAGGATGGAAGAATGCCAGAGATTGTTTTAAAAGGCCGATGAAGGAGCTAGATAACTGACTTCATGAGCTATCTTTCAAGATAAGAACAAACCTCCTTTGGCTAGTTTGTGAGAGGCTTCACGTTTATCCTCAGAAGAAGGGCAGAGCCCTGACTGGGCAAGAAGACATTTCCTTTAACAGAACACCAGAAGGCATTTGAAGGACCCCAAATCTTCTTTGTTCTGTGAAGATAAAACCTTAGAGCTCTCACAGGACAAAGGATACTCTCTCTTCCTCATTTTCCGATCCTACAATCTCAGACACTTTTAGACAAAGGAACGAGGCCACTGACTGAAACTGGACTCATTCTTGGCCAGAAAACCAGAGAAGTAAAGACAGATTCCATACTTCCTGAGACTCTGACCCTTTTATCTATGGCATGAACCTCACTGATTCTTTTTGGCAGTCACTAAGGCTACTCAAAAGGAGTCTTTTTCCTGTTAGATCTCTCATGAAACTATGTTCAGAGGCTCAAAAGGAGGTCCTGACAACCATTTTAGGACCATGTCAGATTCCAAGAGACAAGTTCTACCTTTTTTGTTTCTTCTTAACAAACAATCCTAATTAGATCAGATAAATCCTGATTAGAGGAAAGGTCCACTCCCTGTGTCTGAAGACAATGCTTCAGCATGGCCCTATGGCCCGTGATCATGGAGAAGAGATGACAGGTTCTGAGTTCTTAACAAAAGGAAGAAAGTCTGCTATTTCATAGATGTCTTAGAAGAAACATTCTATTACTTTTGCTGCACCATTCTCTAAAATTGTCCATTTACTCTGATAGACATTATCAGAGGACTGTCACCTGCATTTTGGCAATAGCTTGGGAAGCCAATCTTGAAAACACCTTCTTTCTAAGAGTTTTTGATAGTCTGTATCCTGTCAGAGCCAGACAGGCAACCCCTGACAAAGTGCCTGAAGTTGGGTTGTTTTAGCAGATGAGGTTTTTTCTGAGGGAGCATCCTCTCAGAAAGTCTGGGTAGGAGGTCGATGAGATCTGGGAACAATTCCTTTGTTGGCCAAAAAAGGGGGCCACTAGGATCATTGACAGATTTTGGTGTAGTCTGGAATTTGTTGATCATCTGTTTTATCATGCTGAAAGGGGGAAAAGCATAAAGGTGACTGTTTGACAAGTTCTGAAAAGCATGGCATCCATTGCCCATGCTTGAAGGGTCCGGAACTGGTGAGCAAAAAGGGGGAGACAATGGTTTCTGGAAGTCGCGAACAGGTCTATGACTGGAGTCCCCCATAACTTCCAAAGATCCGAACAAACCTGAGGATCCAGAGTCCACTCTGTGGGTAACACTTGTTTCCGGCGACTTAGCTCATCTGCTAGAACATTGAGCTTCCCTTGAATGAAGTGCATAAGAAGCTTGACTTGAAATTGCTCTGCCCAAAGCAGAAGATATGTGTCCCCCCCAACGTTTCTGATATATGCCAGGGCAGTCGTACTGTCAGAGTGCACTGTGATCGTCTTGTTGCACACTTCTTCTGTGAAAAATTGTAACCCCAGATGAACTGCCTTCAATTCCTTGACAATTATGTGCCAATTTCTTTGTTCCGGGACCAGGTCCCTGAAATTTCCTTGTCACCCAACAGAGCTCCCAACCTAGGTTCAACACATCTGAGAAGAAGTCTAGGTTGAGGCTCAGCGGAAGGAGGGATTTCCCTTGCATCAACCTTCCTTCTAAGCTCCACCCATGTAGATCCTCTTTTATCTCTGGAGTCACTCGGAACACAAAAGAGTCTGGGTATTTTTTCCTGTTCCACCTGATTCTTAAGAAGAATTGGAGCAGTCTCATATGAAGCCTGCCCAGGAGTACAAATTGTTTTATGAAGGATAACGTCCCCAGAAGACTCATCCATTTGTTGGCGGAGCATTGGTCTAGAAGAAGAAATCTGTGAACTATCTTGAGGCAAGACACTATTCTTTTCCGGTGAGGAAAAACCTGGAAATTCCAGTCTCTATTATCATCCCTAAATAAAGAATCCGTCATGACAGAATCAACTGAGACTTCTGTACACTGATCATCAATCCCATCTCCAGGGCTAGGAGAAGAGTCTTTTGAAGGTCCTCCGAACATTTCTCTTTTAATTGGGCCCGAAGTAGCCAATCGTCCAAGTAAAGGGAGATCTTGATTCCCATCAGATGGAGCCATTTCGCTAAAGGGAACGAGAACAGAACTCTGGTAAACACTTGAGGTGCCGTCGATAACCTGAAACATAGAGAGGGAACTGGAACACTTTGTTCTCAAATATGAACCTCAGAAACTTCCTCGATTCCCGATTATTGGGACGTGGAAGTACGAATCCTGCATGTCTATTGATGTCATCCAGTCTTCCTAGCGAATGGATGACATGACACCGATTGTCTCCATCTTGAACTTTGTCTTCTGAATGAAGACATTCAATGCGCTGACGTCCAGGACAGGCCTCCAGCCCCCTGAAGCTTTGGGCACCACAAAAAGGCTTTTGTAGAACCCGGGAGCCCACATTCTCTACTAATACTATCTCCCATTTCTTGAGACAGGATGACACTTCTTCTGAGAGTGCCAAAGACTTTTTTGAGCCTTTGGAGTAAGCTGACAATGTTATTGGAGAGCTGCCTAAAGGTGGCTTTTCTTGGAAGGGGATAGAATAGCCTTCTCTCAGAACGCTGACAATCCAGGGCTTTCTCCCCCTCTCTCTCCACTTCTCCCAGAAGAGAAGGAGCCCGGCTCCTACAGAAGTTCAGAGGACGAAATTCTCACTTGCGAGAGGCAGAACGGGATAAGGATCTCTTAATGGCTCTGGAGACGAACCTGCTGGAAGAAAGGGGTCTAGAAAGGGATCTTTGTCTGCTACCCCGAAAGGGCTGAGTCTGCAGCGGGGAGACTGTCCTGGAGGCATGAGCGGGTATCTCCTTGGGTTGTCTAGAGGATTGGCAAGAAGATCTTATGTATTCTTCTTCTGAAGATCCAAAGAAATCCCCAAAACTGTAGCCTGCGGGAACAGGTGATGACGATTCAGCAGGGAAAAAAGAAGGGCCGACTTCTGAGAGTCACTCCCCTAGAGGTGTAGGAACACTGCAGTTCTCTCTTTTTTAAGACTCCCATTGTGTACAGGGAAGCTAATTCCTGGGAACTGTCCCTGATCCCTTTATCAATACATGAGAGGATCCCAAAGCAAGTCAGAGGCACTATCTTCAGGAATAGTAGAGCAGTCCTTAAGCTTACGGGCTGGGAGAGCCCACTGCCCAATCAAGAAAACTTAACAATTCAAACACCTTAAACAAGTTTTTAAGAAGGTGTGAGAGGCTCTCCGTCCGAACTGAACATGATCTTCACTGAAACAAAGGGAGATCTACGAGAGGAATCGATCAGCCAGAAGTCCCCTCCCCCTGGGAGGAGGCAGAAATTCCCAGAGAAGGAGCTTCTCCTGTGGCATAAGAGAGCTGTCTCCTCTTAGACAATCTAGAAGGAGGGAAGCTGAAAATGGCTCTACCTTGTTTCCTCTTCTCCGGTAGCCATCCCTCAATAACACCGAAGGCTTTCTTAGCAGAAGAAAGCACTAAGTTGGGCAGTCTCAAAGACTCGGAAGACTGTGACTATCCAAGAAAGAGTTGCAAGCGAAAGGCAATTCGGGAAGGTAGCAAGAAAATACCTTAGCAGCAATGCAAAAGCTGAAGGACGAGTGTCTTGAGTAATAACTTCTTCTTCCTCGTCCGAGGATACAGGAGACAAAGCTAAGTCCATAGGTTGGGGGGTGGCTGGAGCCTTTTCAAACAGGCTCAAAATACTGTCGAGCTTGCTCTGAATCGAGTCTACCACGGAGGGCGCTTGCTTACTAGAAGAGCGTAAAGCCTGAAGTGAGGAAGTCCGAGACACAGAAGAATGCCCAACAGCTTGAGAAACATTAGCAGCAGAACGAGTCAAAGTGTCGGTGGCAGAAGCACAGTGAGTGGAAGAGACCGAGCTCTGGAGCCAACAGAGTTCAGGCGCCTATGGGCGCTTCATCTTAGTTGGCGATCCATGGATCATTGAGTGGAGGGGCAAGACGGGCGCTCTGACACAGCAGCATGAGGAGGAGCCAGAGGAGTCTCTGCAGAGGACACTAAGAAGAAGACACCTAGACGAAAACGCTTACAAGAAGCAGGACACTTGGAAGCCGCTCTCTGATTCTCCACCAAGGGAGGAACAGAAGGAAAACGCCTCGGAGTGTCACAATGGCTGCACGACGGGGAGAGGACTGCAAACAGGCTCTTTAAATTTTTACACAGCACTGGAGGAGAATGCGATACATCACCCACATGCCTTTTCAAAGGGCTTGGTTCATCCACAAATGCCATTGGCGCCTGGGAGAAGAATCATCTGAGCTAGATGAAAGACAATGCATGTCCAGGGATACGCTTTTCAAGTGGCGCTTGACTGCAACCTGGGATTCAGCAACATGTTCAACCAAGGGGGCAACTACCCGTGGACAGACCTCCCTTAGGCCAGCAGTTTGACTCTTCACAGGTTTAGGGAGTATGACATTGGCCTTTGCCTAGGAGAATAGGTGGGATGGACAGCCACCTCCTCCATCAACACGTGGGATGGGCAGCCACTTCCTCCATCAACACATCACTAACACTAGGCGCAATCAGCCGCTCCACCAACATTGCACTGGCACTAAAGCGCAACAGGGCACTCCAAATCACTCTTGTTGTCCATACGGACCTTAACCGATAAGGCTAATTGTGCAATAGATTCTACAATCAATTTGAACCTTTTATAGATTTTACACTCAAGGCTGGTAATAGTGTTGGGTTCGGGCGAGAGAGCTGGATAGAGGAGTGCGTTGCATAGCGGGAGAACTGGGTGGGGACCAACAGAGATAACGGGCATGTCAATCTCGACATTAGCATTATTAATATCATGATCAACAGGAGATCCTGACTAGCTAAAGACTTACTAATGCGTCTGGCTGCTTGCTTTTCTCATTTTATCTTTGGCAGGTTTATTTAAATGAGATCTTAAAGTTTTCCACTTCTTACTGTCCCAGTCTATACATTCACTACAACGTAAGTCTTCTGAACAAACTTGTTCCCTACAATCCGTATAGATAGAATGAGAATCGTAAAATTCCTTAGTCAAACACGTATTGCAGCCTTTGCTGCAGTACCTAAAAGTAGTCGAACTTGAGTCTGACATTTGGCAAACAAGTCAACTAAAGTCACAATCGGTAAACAAGGTAAAGTTGAATTATAATGAAATTCACAATTAAGGGCAAAAAACAGAGTCTAACTCTATCTTATAATGCCAAAGGCTATCAAAGCAAGAATACTTCACCAAATATGATGAGAAATCAATAGGAAAGACGAATTCCAAAAGTCAGAGCTGCTGCTAAAAGCTGGTGTACAGCCATTAGCCGCAGATACAAATTGAATACTTTTGCTAGTTGTTCCTCTCTTACTGTGAAAGAGGGTGGGGTTAGTCACCTAGCCAAACAAAATAGCGCGATTCGCGAATTTTAACATTTTAGCTGCCAGTTAACAGAAACTATAGCAATGTAATTACTTGGCAAGTTACTTATAAAAAATTGATGACAGCTGTGTCAGGTAATAATCCAAACTTGTCATCTCCCATGTCCTGTCCTTCATCAGAATATTCAACACTCAGCACAGTCTTTTTCAACTGGCACTACACCTGTATTTTGTTTGCCAGGAGCCTGCTTCTAACTCTTGCATAAAAGATGGCAGGATCAAAATTTCTACAAATACTGTACAGGGAAGCATATGCATAAAAGCAAAAATAACCAAGCTACATGGAACAAAAAGACATTAGGTATAATCATTTCAGTGTGCCATAGCATTATTCGTAAAAGAAAATGTATAGCAAGTCAGGATTTACTACTATAATTCCTCATACATGCTCGATATCATAAGGTACAAGTGAAGGGCACGCATTATACACAGCAGTATAAAGTCAGTAACCATGTACAGACATGATGAAAATGTCACCTATATACATTTGCTCACAAATCATGTATTTCCACAAAAAATGTAGAAGACAGATGGATTTCTATGATCTACAAGTATTCTTTTATAAACAGAAAATTTACAAGATATGTGACAAAAGTGATATTTCATCCAGGACCTGGAAAAGACGGGAGTAAACACAGAGCATCACTCTCAAGTATTTTCAACATTTAACTGAGCATAGCATCCTTTATTCTCAGCTTTCAGTTGCAGGGATACTGGACGAATTTGTCAAGTTGGACATCAAGAAGGGCAGATGTAATCTGCTCTATTCAAGCCGATGGAAAATTAGGTGACAAAATCGTCATGTTGGGCCATAAAGGGTTAACATAAATACAGAACTTAGAAAAAGTTGAGGAGACATAAGAGCACTGCATAAAACCTCCAAAGGTAAAACTATAGAACAACTTTGCATGGCTTATTACCTTGGAAATTGAGTTTTCCTATACTTTTAGTGTTGCTGATGAAGGAGGTTGTGTTGTTTATTGGTGGTCAATTATTATTAACCTCACATCTCTACCGGGGACCCTTTGAGAAATCACAATTCTTGAAAAGTAAATTGTATTTTTCCTAACTATACAAACCTGAGGTCCTTTACATTAGGAATTACTTTAAGTGTAGGCTGGAAACGGCCGTTCAACTCTTGAGCAAGGTGGTTAGGCAGTAACTAACACCAGGTAGGTGGGAATACCTGCCTGCCCAGATGTAAACATTCCAGTTTGCCTTTCAATCCAGGTTCAGATGGAGGGGTGGCATGAGGTGGGCATAATATGTACTGTAAAGGACCTCAGGTTTGTATAGTAACAAAAAATACAATTTACTTAAAAAAATTGTGATTTGTTCTGACACGATATACGCTGTCGGTCCTTTACATTAGGAAGACTCACTGGTTGGAGGGAGGATCTGAGTGTCTCTCCTGAACTGACTGGAGTTCTGCACACCTGGGCTAGTCCTCCTGGTCGAAAGAATGGGGAGGAGTACCGTGCCTCTGACATATTGATTGGAGTGTAGTTACTGCAAGATCAAATGTCAGATACTGGACCTTTTCACGAGTGAGAAAAACGTAAGTCCCTACGAAATAGGCTGGAAGGATCTAGAGTTGGAGGCAGTAAGGAAAAGCCGAGATAGGGTTCCCTTACTGCCAGTCTCTCCTTCCTCCCTTGCTTTTGTTATTCTAGAAGAAAAATAGAACGAGTGCTTGATGTGTAGTCTTACAGAAGTGCCAGATCCAGCAACTACTGGTTCGAGTCCTATTCTCATCCCGAAGGAGAAGGAGGAGGAAGGGGAGGGAGGAAGAAGAGAGGCCAGTCACTCTGCATCCTTCTCACTTCAGAACCAACACCTTAGGCGAGATGCAACTTGTCCTCTTGAAGGAGCTGGGTAAAAAACACAACTTGCTGAGCAGCCACCACAGGGCCAAGGAAAAAAGTTCCAAGGGCCTGTGGGCAAGACCACAGGAAGGCAAGAGTGTGGTATATGAGACCACGTCTTGCTTCCAGCCCGACAGAAACTTCCAGAATGCGAGGGATGGACTAAACCATTGACTTCGTGAGCTCTCGGGTGGAAAGTACCAGTATCGTTGTTGCCAGCTACCGAGTACCTCCTTGATCACTTCACGAAGTCAGGAGGAAGATGTGTCCTTAGACACTTCTTCCTTGGGAGAGATAGTACTAGCAACAACATCGACGACATTCAGGTTAGGAATGTCGAACCTTTTCGGAAAGTACCACAACTCCTAGTAGGACAAAGTAACAAATGATCTGGATCATCGACACAAAGTCCAAGGAGGAGGGGAACAAGAAGGACTCGAACCCGACAATAGATGCTGATGGATTCAGAGTCCACCTGCAACATCCAAGAAGGAGTAAAGGTATTGATTCCCATCCCTGTTCTTCCATCTTCTACGCCAAGGCCGGGTAGATCAGAGATGGTCATAAGAGGGCTCATCTCTATCCGATGACTCTCGTGAAGGCGCAGTGCAGAGCACAGGACAGAACTCTAAACAAGAGTCACATGCCACCCAGGAAACAGTTGCCTGGAACAGCACAACTGAAGAAGCTTCTCATCCGTAGCTAACTCTCGGCTGAGGAGAAGAAGGCTACTTCAGATAGAAGACTAGGTCGCATGGGGCCTACGTTCTTCACAAATGAAAGGGAGAGAAGCAACCCTCGGTGGAGAAGACCAGGAAGTCCAGACTTGAAGAGTGACTCTGACCCAAGAAGAAGTTCCGTCAACGACACCACCAGCCAGGACGGGATCCAGTCCCTGGGACAGTGTTGCAGAGGACTTCAAGAGGTATCCAGCTATATCCATTGCCGCTCAGCGAGAAAGCCTGTGCTTGCAAGGAAAGCTGGAAGGTGTCTCAGTCCTGAACACACAGGGATGTACTGCCTGAAGAACCGCTTCTTGTGCAGCTGCTACAGGAGGTTGGATCAAGCAGAACTATTCTTGGTGCCTCAGCTATCAGGTCGGGCGAAAGGCAAAGTCTTCCAGCATTTGTCTGTAACTCGGGGTGAGCAACGCTTGTGAACTCCTAGCGAAACAGACAAATACGGAGGGAAAAACGTAGATATTGATTTTTTCCCAAAAAGACAGCATGCCTCAACATAGCAGCCCCTGGTCTGGTATGAAGGAGCGAGAAAAACTACTGACTTGTTGTGCAGGGAGGCAACAGAAAGATAGTAGGGGTCTCTCAGTCCAGCAGTCTCTTCATGAATCTTCGTGAAGAAAGAGTGAGCAGCAAGTTCCATCCCGATCACTAAAACCCGAGGCCAGGCTTGCCTACCAATACATCCCCACCAGGAATGCATCTGGCTATTGAGCTGTCGAGCGCTATAGAACACACTCGAGTACCTGAAAATGTCAACAGATGAAACAGGATGAAAAAACGATTACCTCTTGTTTGTCGACAAATGCCACTACTAGAGTGGTTTTGTTGTTCAAACGAAACCACTGTGTGTCACAAACTCATTCTGAATCCTTGGAAGGCCAAAAGGCTGCCTTGAGCCCAAGATGGTGATGAGAAGGTACTAATCGTCTCAGTCACACATCTTCAAGACAAAGTCTTGCCAGTGTGTGCCTACTCCTCAATCTGTGAATCCGTAAGTAGACACAAGATGTGAGGGAATATGCAAGCATATTCAAAAGTTCCTTCAATCAAGCATTAGCCTAACTCTTTCCTCATACATCAAAGAGGAAAGAAGGATGGAGGAATGGAAGCAGTCTTCCATTCTCCACCATGGGGAAGCTTCTGCAAGATGACAGGATACAGAGACAATTAGCTCTAGCCAGGCTGGCATTTCCCGATCGGGAGCACAGGAGAGGAAGCAGGATGGATGAGTTTGATGAAAAGAATTGCCGAGACCTAAGGGAAACCGGGGATCCTCGTGGCAACGGTTCCCCGAGAACACGGGGCGATCATAATTGAAGAGGAAGACCCTGCTGTTTCCGATGCGTGAAACTCCTGTACCTCCCTTGGAGGAGACCTGACAGATCCCATGAAACCCTCCTCAGCTACCTGGTTAAAATACGAGAGAATCGGGGGACCGATACCCAAAGCACGCCAGGCAGCTGAACTCAGAAAGAAAATTTCGTCGGAGCTCTCTCTGTCCCTCTCGCGCCTCTCGGAACAACCGAGAGGAGAAGAGAACAGGCGAGGAGAAAAGAGTATTCCTACCTGTCCTGCCAGTATGATAAGCAGGAGAGGCGGACCTTGAGCGATAATCAAACGAAGGAGATTACTGCCACACGGGGAAAGAAGAGCACTTGTGCAGTGGCAAAGCGCTTTCCTGGGAAGAGCAAAAAAGTTCACTCGAACATAGCCGAGAACCCAAATAGAAAAAACAGAGTAGGGCCGAGCCGATCACGCGAATGCGATCCAGCTGGTCGGTATGCGGCGGACTGGGAGGCAGGCGGGGCGAGCCGAGCCGAGCCAGTTCATGCCAGTCTCGGCAGCCAGTCTGGCAACCGGGGCCGAGCCGGCCAACTGCGCAAACACAATCATAACTGGGCAGGCCGGACTCGCCTGCTGTGAACAATTGCTAGTTTCCCGAACTTAAACTCCTTCGAGGCCGAGGCCCTCGAGAAGAAGGTTCAAAGGGGGAATTTGTGTCTGCTATCTTGCATGCTCGAACCCCAAAGTTCGAGACACAAGAACGCCCAGCCGAGCAACCAAGCAGCTGGCGGGCAGTATCGAGACACCTGGCGTCACGGGCACATCGACACCTGGGTGTCCCGGCAACCAGACACCTGGGTGTCTCGGCACTTTCTCTCGCCCTGTGCCTCTTGTATGGAGAGCTCGTGATTCAAAGAATCTGAGCTACCCACGAGACTTCCAAAAATCAGGAGCGGCTGCTTTGTTTCCTAATAGATCGAAAGAGCTAAGCACAGAACCAGTCTTAGACGCAGACTTCAAGACTGGCAACGAAGCGGGCGTGAGGGCGTGCTCGAGAGGCCGCTCTCGCGGCCCCGAAACGCAAGATCCCACAGGAGAATGCGAATTGGTCAACGAGAAACTTGTCTCCGGAAGAGAGTCAGTCCCTTAGAAGTCCCACAGGACTCCCAAAGGTGAATCTCTTCCCTGCTTCTTCTGGTGTTCGAACCGACAGGATCGAGACACCAGGCTGGGAACCCGACCGAGCACTGGCAAACACTAGGGGAGCGCTTGCGGTGCTGGCAGGAAGAGGGACCAAGACACCTGGGTGCCTCAGCCCTTTCTCTCGCACTGCTCCCTAACTGGGCCCAGGAAAATCTCTCCAGACCAGGTCGGGATACTCGATATTCCACAGAATCTCGAGCACTCAAAGCGGCTCGCGAACGAGCGCCAAGCAGCCCCATCTTAGAGGCGGAACCTCTAAGACTCGGGAATGGGATCGCAAACTGAGGTCTGCACGCCCACGCTTCAAACACAAAACCCAGGCTATGCGAAGGGTTTCCTAACCCAAAGGTCGGGAAGAGCCAACGAGAGACCCACTACCTCCTCGGAAGGGAGGCAGTCCCTAGACGTCCAAGGGCATCAAGGGGAAGAAGCAGCATTCCTTTCCTTCGGCCGATGGAGGTCTGTCCGATTCTTGGGACCCCTGGACCTCGGGAGGAAGGAAAGACACAGCAGAAGACGAAATCGAAGATAAGATGAAGAAGACGGCTACTTCCACAGGATGGCTTCCTTCACCTCCATTCCGACATCTTCTACAGGATGGTGGACACGAAACATCGAATTCTCCAGGGTAGTCCGGCAGGAACACAACAGACGCAGCCAGGACACCACCACCAGGAGAAGCATGATCAGGACAGCCGATGCAGGCCTACGGCAGCAATTTGGAAGGCAGGAGCTACTGCAACGGCCAGAACATCACCAACAGGACGACTTCCTATCTTCACGCCGACATCTTCTACAGGATGGCGGACATCGTGAACCTCTGGGGTAGCTGGCAGGAACTCAGGGAAGCGGCCCTGAACGACCCCCAGAAGCGGCAGGGATGATCAGGACAGCCGATGCAGGAGCTACGCAAAGGTTCGGAGAGCAGGAGCTATGCAACGGCCAGGAACGCCACTTCCACAAGGCGACTTCCTTCCCTTTCACGCCAACATCTTCTACAGGATGGCAGACATCGTAACCTCCAGGGCAGCTGGCAGGAACACAACGGAAGCAGCCCCGGCACGATCACTAAGAGAAGAAGCGGCACGATCAGGACATCCGATGCAGGAGGTACGTTAGGCGGTTTGGAAAGGCAGGAGCTACCGCAACGGACAGAATGTCATTTGAAAGTCACCAGCAGCGACAGGAGCGATCAGGGCGGCTGCGGCAGGAGACCAGGAGAGCAGCCCAGAGACTGTCGTCGAGTTGACAAGAGCACAACACAGGAACAGCAGGAGCAGATGGACCATATACGCAGGAAGCATTGCAACAGCATACAAGAAAACCAGCAATGACAGCGATCGATCTACATCGGCGGGAACAGAGTCAGAGCGATCCCGACGTGAGAAATATGTCATCTAATCAGGTATTGTGGTCGATCCTGAAGCAACACTGAATGAATGTCGGGACTGCTTCATGCAAGATATTCTTGATATATCCAGCCAACTACTGCTGTGTCTGCAATGCTCACTGTCAACCTGAAAGAAAAACAAAGATGATTAGTAGAGGAGGCTCCTCCCGCTACAAGGGGAACAGCCCTCACGCAGCGGGAGGAGGTACTCTAGACGAGGTCGCTGACCGCTCCCCACCTCGGTCTTCGCCCCGACGAGCGAGCCGAAGAGGGCGAAGGAGAGATCTACTAAAGGGAGAAGGAAGAACCTACGGAAGAGAAAAGGATGGAGGGGAGGCCACCAAGGGCGCCGTGGAAGTGAACTTATCGACGACGGCCGTGACCTCCCACTTCTGGCCCGCAAATCTCTAAGCGCAGGTGAGTAACACTCAGCATAAGTAGGAAGAAATTAGTTATGCCCCTTACACACGGAGGGCAGAAGCCCAAGAAGGGAACTAACTCTTACGTCCCAATCACAGAAGGGAACTAACTCTTACGTCCCAATGGGATGTAGGGGAGTGAAGATATTATGTCCCAAACTATATCTCCGAAAGTACAGGGGCGCCTTCAGTATTACGTAAAGGGCCGCTGGAGAGAAGCATTACCACTTTGTTACGCTACTCCAGTTATGCCCTTGGCCACAAACCCAAGACACAGGCAGGGAACGACGGCTTATGCAAGGTTATCACAAATCGTGGGTTTGTATTAATAAAAATCAAACACACGATATATAAAAACAAAAATACAGAAAGATCCCACCGGGATAATAAGAGCTTAACGACAGTCAGGCAGAGAGAACGAAAACACGTCAGCAACGCATGACGGCCGAAAGCGAAACTGGAATGTTTACATCCGGGCAGGCAGGTATCCCCGCCTACCTGGAGGTAGTTACTGCTTAACCACCTTGCTCAAGAGTTTAACGGCCGTTTCCAGCCTACGCCTGAAAGTAATCCCCTAATGTAAAGGACCAAGGGTTTGTATATTGTGTCAGAACAATTATGATTTTACAAAGTAAAAAAATTTTTTAAATACTTATAACTTAGTATAATTAGCATATTTTCACTACTATCTTGGTGGGAAATGTTGACTTGCAACTTCCCATGGAGGTACAGATATTTTTAGGATTTTTTTTCTTATACCATGTGCATATGCATATCTTCCTCTTTCCATTGATGAGTTTTTTTTAAATTGGCAATCCTTAAATTTAGCCTGGTCATGGGTGTATGCATTAGTGTATATTAGCCCACTCTGTGAGGGTGGATCATGTCAAGATTAGCGACCCCAACATCTCCATGTCAAGAAGAGGGAAACCAATGATCCCCATGTAAAGAATGGCCAACTTTTTCCTGTCCAAACTCCAACTCCACATGAGGGTTAGTACTAAACACGGCAAAACAGTTGTTCATCTACACCGTTTCGCTGTGTTTAATATTAGCTCCAGAGGGGGTCAAATGTATTTCACCTTGTTTACTACTACCCTGGGGGGATCAAATGTCTGGTGCCAGTGTTCATGGTAGATCTTAGTAGTAGCTCTGCAGCGGCGATTTCCTTCTAACTTGACTTTTTCTACAGTTATTTGGTTGCTACTTATGATTTACCTTCAGTTTTGTCACATGAATGTAATTAACCCCAGAAGTCCATCCAACAGGGGTTTCCAAACAAGATTTTCACGAGACAGAGCACGGGTACGTCTGTTTGGAACGGTTCATATCCTGTCCGGCAAGTGCAATAACTTGTTAACGAATGGGTACCACCTGCCCCCCAGGCCAGTACTAAACACGGCGAAGGGACATTCCATTTAGCTGACAACAAACAAATGCACCGCCAGTATCAGAAGCCCTAAAAGAGCTGCCCCTCAGTGGTGTGTTAGAGCCTGCTCCTGTTGTTCTGCAAACTATCCCAGAAACATAGGAAAATCATAATTCTAAGTATTAGCTCCGCGCCTGTTTTTACCTTGGAAACTGGTTTTTTCTACACTTTTAGGGCTTCTGATACTGGCAGTGCATTTGTTTGTTGTTGGCCAAATGGAATGTCCCTTCGCCGTGTTTAGTACTAGCCCAGGGGGGGGGGGTTTACCCATACATTAACAAGTTATTGCACTTGCTGGATGGGATACAAACCATTCCAAACAGACATACCCGTGCTCTGTCTTGTGAAGATCGCGTATGGAAACCCCTTGTTGGTGGACTTCGGGTTAATTACAGGTTAATTACATTTGTGCGACAAAAATTAAAGGTAAATCCATAATTAGCAAGGGTAGTTTACAGTTTCGGTTCCCCGGCTGCGTAATGCCATCTGCCCGGGCTACAATAACTCCACCAAGGTAAGTAGTTCCGCGACCCGACCCTGCTCGCAACCTCGACAACACCGCGTGCCCCAGCATCTGACCCAGTCTCTTGCCAGTTTGCTAAGATGCCGTCCGTCCAGTCCGGCATCCTCCCACGCAATTTACCCGCAAACCCGGTGACTATCCTAGATCTAGCAGTGCTGTGCAACAACGAACGCTCTTTACTGGTATTTCTAATGAAAAGTGGCCTGATTGGTGATTTTAGTGGTGTTTGTGGCCACTGCAAAGAAGGAACCGTTGGACTGATCAAACGTGGCGACAGTTTCCAGTGGTGTTGTAACGCACGCCACTGCAGGAAACACAGAGCCATTCGGAGTGGCTCGTTCTTCTCTGGTTCACACCTTTCATTTAGGACCATTTTAATTCTCATTCACGGCTGGATTCACGAACTTCCCCAGAAATATATGCAGATGACTCTGAAAATCGGGTCATCTAACACCATAGTGGACTGGTACAATTTCTGCCGGGAAGATTTGTATAAACATTTTGGTGCAGGACAACCGGAAAATCAGCGGGCCAAGACACATCGTGGAAATTGACGAATCCAAATTTGGAAAGCGAAAATTTCACAAGGGTAGACGTGTCAGCGGTTGTTGAGTTCTCAGCGGGATTGACCGGGAAACAAAGGACACGTTTTTTCAAGTTGTTGCCGACAGAACTGCAGAAACACTCCTCCCAATTTTAATTGAAAACATCCACCCTGACTCCATTGTAATTTCAGACTCTTGGAAATCATACCACACTTTAAGCCAACATTTCAAAACACACCGTAACATTAATCACTCATTACACTTTGTTGATCTAGCAGACAAAAGCATACACACAAACACAATAGAATCTACTTGGCGGGTGTTGAAACGTAATGTTTTGCCTAAAAGCGGTACTGTAAAAAATTTGTATAATTCGTATTTCTCAATGTATTGTATTAAAAAATGCTACCTATCAAATGTTGATTGCCCTTTTAAAGCCTTTTTGGAATTAATTAAACGTACATATCCTTTAAATCGAGTCGATTCAACACCCACCAAGATGCGGCCTAATTTCGTTGAAACCAGACAATCCCGAGACGTCGCCGTACAAACGGATTCGTCAATTACACCCGCCCCTGTTCCGCCTGTTCCAGTCGTCCAGATCACGCCAAAACCAGCCATCCCAGCCCAAAAGCGAAGAAGAATCAAGCCGCTGTCCGATTTCTCCGATGATTACGACTTCTGCTAAGGTTAGTGGGGTTTCTGATCATTTTCAGGTTAAGCATTTTAGTGGCTTTCTGGGGGGGTCGAGGGAGGGGAGCCCCCCGGGCAGGTCAGGGGCACGCCGTCTTGTTTAAGGTTAGGTCGGTCCCTTCTGGTTAGGTCAGTAGGTCCCGATTCTTAGCCACGTTAAGTGTAATCCTTCGGGCCAGCCCTAGGAGAGCTGTTAATCAGCTCAGTGGTCTGGTCCTATACTTACTTATTTATGTCGCAACCTTGCATTTTGGATGAATTGTGTTAGCTGGCTTTACTGGGGGGTCCAGGAGGGGCTTTGCCCCCCCGGCCAGTTTAGGGCACGCCGTCCTGTTTTAGGTTAGGTTAGGTTACTTCTGGTTAGGTCAGGACCTAGCGCTATGGGAAAGGTTGGGCCTGTTTTTTATGAAAATGCTGGGACACATTGGCTTCCGAATTGCCGCCATCTTGTTTGTATTCATCCGCCAGTTTCCTAGGCAGAACCTGTTGCCACCTGGTGGTGGGTCCCGACTAGAAAACTGGCACACGACAGCCTTGCCGACCTAAACTGTAGGCGCTCCATTAGCAAACAAAAAACTGTAGAAAAAGTCATGTCTGAAGGAAATCGCCACGGAGCTACTACTTAAATCTACTTAAAATACAATTAGGCCTCTGGATTACAATGAACATTTACCATAGCCTACCTTAAAGGGGCACCATTCCCTAAATCTAGACCTTGGCCAGATTAATCAAAAGCTACCCCTGAACAAATAACTTTGGCTAACATTTAAAACAGACCATGGCATGTCTATCTTAAGCACAGGTCCACAAATCACCTAAACTCCTCTATTTTAACTCCCTACTTATCACTACGCCTAGGTACTAGGAATTGGCTACACTAAGTCTAGCCTTCTGAGGCTCAGGCTAGGCCTACCCTAGCTGCTCCAGCCTAGGATAACCGACAGTAGGCATGATTTAGGGAAGGCATTTTCAGTAGGCCGACATAATCTAGGATCTGACTTCGATCACCCTGAGAGACCATAAAAATATAGTATTCACTGGAAAGAACTCTGTAAAGGCGACCAGGAATCTAGGCTATGCCTCGCTTACACTGCAGGAGGAGTTCGCCATGATATGATCTGCTATGCTGTGCTCTCCTCACCAGAGATCGAAGCTCCATTCACCAAATTGACACTACCTCACAGCACTCTAACACTTTATACAAATGACGAGTCTGGACCATCACAAAGAACACATGAATATTTAAACAATTACCTTACAAGCACAATTTGGAAAACCCCTACATAAACGGAATCCGTAGCTTCGTCAATGGCCGTTTTGTTTACTAAAATGACTGCGTTCGATTTTCACGAGTCAACTACGGTAATGCTTCTTTTTATAACAAAATCTACTTCCAATACTAGAATAGAAACGACCAAACGTATTAAAATAATACTATGTATGATTATATGCGTACCTGAATGAGCGCTGTGAATACAAGCACAAAGGGAAAGAAACGAACGCGTGAACTTTCAGCGGGAGATTTGAAGTAGGCGGTGTACTCTGCGTCACAGATTTCGGTCAACTGGGTGGTGGTGGGTACGCTACTACGCTCCTCCTTCCTTATGCCCTGACTCAACACTCCCCACAGACAGCGTCAAGGCTCGGGTGGGTCATCCGTCTTCTTGCTGATCTGAAAAGGATGCCCACTGTCGCCTCCAGCCGTGAGAGAGTGAAAAATAAACTATAAGTTTCAATGGTCTAGTTACCGGCTGCTGAGGAGCAAGAGCCCGTACCCAAGGTCTATAGAGATACAACTCAATCATACAAGGTCAACCCGTTCCAAAACTGACCGCGCTCTCCGCAGGCTGTTTTTGTGACGTCACGCGCTACTTTCTCCATTAGTCCACAACAAGAACAACCGTGCACTGATCCGACCACGTGATAATTTCGTCTGATGAGTGTTCAGTTGCAAAGGCGTGGACTTATGCTAAAGGAAGCGATGTTTTATACCATCCAAAAAATGTTGCCATGGTTAATGACATGAGCCCTATGAATATGAGGCTTTGGAAAACCTTAGATGTTCATGCAATGAAAACATCATTTAAAAACCCAGCAGGCAGTGAACGTGAAATTTATGCTTTTACTGATGCTCCGCATCTTGTAAAACTTATTCGGAATAATTTTTTAGATCATGGTTTTACATTAGAGGAAAACGTGTACATAAACAGTGGTCCTGTGAGAGAACTTTTGGAGAGAAGTGTCAGTGATCTACGGACAACTCATAAGCTTTCAGAAAAACATGTGAATGTTCGAGGAGTCCAAAGAATGAGTGTAAAATTAGCGGTTCAACTTCTCTCAGAAACGACTGCTAAATCCCTGCAATATTTTGGTAAACAAGGACTGCTTTCGGAGAAACGCTCGGAGAAAACTATTCAGTTCATCTCACTAGTAGACAGATGGTTTGATCTCTTCAATTCTCGAGTGCCATCTGGCAAAAAGTGGGCACGGAGTGCTTATGGGTTAAACTTAGAGGAACAAAGTGCAGTGCTAGACAAAATGATTAACACCGCAAAACATTTGACAGCGACCCGTTTCAAAAAGGAGTCATGATAATCCTCAATATCATTACCTAAACTATATAAAATGATGGCAAAAAAGTTTGGTATATCATACACCTTGACGAAAAGATTAAACCAAGATGGACTGGAACACTTCTTCGGTTGCTTTCGACAAATGGCAGCATGTTACCAGCATCCATCACCTGTAGCAGTAAAGCACAGAATAAGATGTCACTTAATAGGCACAGAGACTTCCCTCATGGGTTCGAAGCACAACATAGAAGAAAGTGGTAACGGAGACAACATGTCAGCAGCTTCCTTTTCTTGCTTGAATGAGCAGAAATCATCAACTTCTGATGAACAGTAACTGCAAAGTGAACTAGCCCTTTCTGCAATGTTATTTTGTTTGCCTGACTCTGATTTTGATGAAGGTACTGAGGATAAGAACATTTCAGGAAATTCTAAGGACACCTTCGACTTAGAAACTGCAATAGAAGAAGAGGGATTAGAATATTTAGGCGGTTTCATTGCAAAGAAATGCCGAACTTAGGGTCGAAAGTGTCTGGGATGATACCTCTTGGACTGGAGCAATAAACAGAGGAAGAGGGTGTCTGATGAAACCAAGCAGGGAATTTATTGCTGAACTAAAAACCATGGAGAAAATGTTTAAGTGCCACCACGGCAAAAAGACCCTGAAAGCGGGTAAGGATGCGATAAAAGCCTATCAGCAGATAAAAGAAACCGGTAGCATTGCCTGAGGAAGTTGTATCATATTTTGTTCGGTGTCGAACATTTTTCAGGATTGGGATATTAAACAGGTCAATAATTTCTTAAGTAAGGTTGAAAAAAGCTGACGAAAATAGTTCTCTAATTCATTATATATATATATATATATATATATATATATATATATATATATATATATATATATATATATTTATATAGATTTTGCATTCTTAGTATATCAGTTTTAATCCGACTTAAGCTGCCCTTGTATCTCTATAGACCTTGCCCGTACCAGCACAAGGCTGGGTGAATCTAGATAGTTTCAGTGGAAATTGCTTTTATACATGACATGTTAATTTACTAATGAGTGCACTAGTATAAATAAAATGATTGTCTAAATAATGATTGATTGCTGTTTTATCGATATAATAAATTCTATATCCTGAAATTTTAATAAAGAGTCTAAAACAAATAAGTTGACCTTTTCATTTTTAGACGTATGGTGTAGCCTACACATGACCCTGTGTAACATGTTGCTCAAGGCAACATTTCTCCCATCCTCTCTCTAACACATGGCTATGTAATATGAAGCATGAAAGCCTGTCAGCAATGATGATCTAGTCTCTCGTCCTCTCCTTGCGTGTCTGTGTATGCAGGAGAGTTTTGGTGTCGATGACCTACAGTAGGTAATTCAGACACCAGTCTTCAACATCAGGTCAGTCTGTATTTGTGAGCATGCTAGTGAAAAATTGTTTTCGGCATTTTTGCGGAAATGACGACAACATACTACATGATATATCGAGGAGTGGCGGTTATTGGAACAAATATTCTCAGGAATGCCGATGCCAGGTGGAGGCCGAGATGAACAAATTATGAGTTGCTCGAAAACTAGAGTCTGAGGAAATTTTCAAACGGATTGATTTGTTCAGGAAGCTGAAACTGACTTTATTGCACCGAAAGATGAGACGACCAAATTAAGCTCATTTCCACGTTTTGTTGACAATTAATGCCATACTCAGGTTTACCTGGTATTTCAGTATGCTTCCACCCAATTTGCTTCGCTACATAGCGTGTGCCCACGATACATCACAGCCTTAATTTAAAAAAAAAAAAATCCTAAATTTGGAGAGCTTCTTGCCCGTAGGAAAATCTGTTTCGCCTCTGTTACCAGACCTTCTGTGTAATGTCAGGGCAGCTAAATTTTGCAGTATGTCTACCAGTTGTATTTAGACTTACATAGATTTATCTGAAGGCAAAATAAGGACTGGGAAGACAGTGCTCACGACCAGACTGGAGACAGAGATGGTTGAGGTGTTGGTGAAGAGAGGTAGAGATGTCACGTGTTAAGAGCAAAAGTAGTAGTCCCGGAAGAAAAACTTCATCATCTAACATCTATAGTTGTGAACTTTAACGCAAATTGGTTTTCATCAGTTATACTTACATAACTACAACACACACACACACACATATATATATATATATATATATATATATATATATATATATATATATATATATATATATATATATATATATCAGACACCACAAACGTCCCCAAAAGGTTTATGGTTGCTATCAATGAACTGAATAAAGATAAAAATATACCCATGACAAAAGCAGATAAATCAGGCGCTCTTGTAATTTTAAATAAAAGAGAATATATAGAAAAAATGGAAAATCTTTTAGGTGATAGCACGTATAAAGAATTAAATAAGAACCCGATAGACAATGTGAATAGTGGTTTCAATAAGAAAGTGAAAACCTGTTAAAAGGTAACGAAAGCCTTATAAAGAAGTTGTGTGTGACCTCTCCATGTATGGTACAATAAAAACTCACAAAACAAACTTTCCTGCCAGGCCAATTATCAGTTCAGTTGGTTCCGCATCATACAAACTAGCGAAGTACTTAGTGGATATTCTCAGCCCATTAGTAGGTACCATCTCAAATGCAAATATCACGAATAATGTGGACCTGATAAATAAACTAAATAGTGTACAGATTAATAGTGAATCCAGGCTTGTAAGTTTTGATGTAGTATCTCTATTCACAAAGGTGCCAATTGATGATCTGATGGCGTTTTTATCTGAATTGTTAGAGAACACACAGCTGGGTATCCCATTTTCTAAAAGTACTTTAATTGAATTATGTGTAAAAGATTGTAAATTTGAATTTAATGGTAAATTTTACTCACAAAATTTTGGTATGGCAATGGGAAACCCTCTATCCCCAATGTTAAGTAATTTATATATGGAATTTTTTGAAAAGAAGATATTAAACAACATAATCCCACGTAATGTAACATGGTTTAGGTATGCTGACGACATAATTTGTATATGGCCAGGGAACCAAGTTGTAAATAACTTTTTTGCCAAGTTAAATCAATTAGTACCATCTATTAAATTCACGATGGAAAGGGAAAATGATGGGTGCTTACCGTTTTTGGATGTCCTCATACGAAGAAATAGCAATGGGTTTAAATATAGTGTGTATAGAAAACCCACTAATATTTCTTCCTATGTGCATTTCTATTCTGGACAAAGCAATAAGGTTATAAAGTCAGTGTTTTCATCTATGTTTTTAAGAGCATTACGGGTATGTAGCTGAATATATTGATGATGAAATAGATAAGATTAGGAATGCAGGCAAGAAATTTAAATATCCTGATAGTGTATTAAACAGTGCATTTGAAGCGGCAAAAAAGACTATGTATCAAAACCAGAAAGAACCTTACAACACAAAAAATTTGCTTGTTCTGCCTTATAATAATAATATGAAAGATATCCCTCATCTTCTTAAGAATTTTGGTGTTAATGTCGCATTTAAGAACAATAGAACAATGAAAAATGTACTTATCAAAAACTCCCCTGACAATACTAAAGGGTGTGTATATAAAATTCCGTGTAAGTCTTGTGACAACTTTTATATTGGCCAAACCGGGAAAGCACTGGGAAAAAGAATTGAACAGCATAAGAAATGTGTGAGATATGCACAGGGGAACAGTGGTATATTTGTACATGTTAGTGAGAACAATCATGCTATCAACTGGGAAGGGGCAAAAAGGATTGTATATTCTAATAATGCACTGGAAAGGAATATCATTGAATCTAGCTTTATAAAAGAAAGTTACAACCATAATATGAATATCAGTCAAGGGATGTACAAACTTGATCCTTTAATATCAAAAGAAATTTATAAATTGTTTAAACTTTAAGGTAGGCAGTAGAGATGTATGAAAATAGGATTATCATATTTGTAAACACAGAACGAGGGTAGTAGTGTTAATGAGTTTCCAAACTCCGCCTCCATGACACCTGTCAGGTGTGGATCTGAGATGGCGTATGGTTTGTTTATCAGCATTGTCCCCTGAGAGTATATTGTGATTTTTAGCCAAATGAGTTTTAAAGTCCACTCCTACCTCGACACCGGCCTGAGGGGGGATATGTAGTCTCTAACGGTTGTGTATGTTCGTCAGTACTGTTCTTGTAGTATATATATTTGTGACTTCTCATACTCTGTATCAGTCCTTCGTCAATGGCTTGGAAATAAAGTCGAAACCGGTCAGGACCTACACCCCGCTTCTTATTTTTCACCTGTGGTTATGTGTGATAAATGAAAAAGTCATAATAATCAAAAGTATATATAATAATCATATATATATATATATATATATATATATATATATATATATATATATATATATATATATATATATATATATATATATATATATATATACATGTGAATTCACGCACTGTATGTGTGAATTCACAAAATTGTTCTAAAAGGCAAAGATTATTAAATTCTTTTTAAAATTATTATTATTATTAAGATTATTTATTATTATTATTGTTATTATTATTATTATTTATTATTATTATTATTATTATTATTATTATTATTATTATTATTATTATTATTATTATTATTGTTGTTGTTGTTGTTGTTTTTTGTTTTTGTTGTTGTTATTAAAAGAGTTTAACCAGACCACTGAGCTGACTACGGGCTGTCATATAGAACTGGCCCGAAGGATTAAAATGAAATGGAGTACCAGGTCTAGGCCATATGCCAAGCACTGGGACTAAATGATGAATGAAAAAGAAATTTTGAAAATAAATATGCAAAAATGGATATGCTTCTACACTGGAACAAACACACGCATTAAATACATTTACTCACGTTTCCATCTGCAAAATAAAAAAAAACTAATGATAGAAATCAGAATAAGTTAAGATTTTTAAGATTCAGACTTTTTTGTTGATTAAATGCCCTGTGGGCTTTTGTATTTTCATAACTTACTTTTTATATTTTATTAATTAATTACAGCTCCTCATGAATATTAAAAATGGAACAACTGAAAATGTTGTAGGTTCTAATAAAATGTCACCAATCGATCTATTTCCGAAACTTGATAACCGTTGTTGAGTATATTTTGGACATTCACACAACACATGTTTAACTGTTATTACCACTTTGCATTCTGAGCATTTGGGAGCTGGTTCAAGTGGGCTGCTCATTAACTGTCCATGTGTCTGACGAGTATGGCCTATTCAGAGACGTGTCTCTCATTGATAAGAAGGACTCCATTTTCTAACATCAGGTTTTATTTGCTACAACTTATGATTTTCAAGTTCTTCATTCCATTTATTTTGCCATTTATTTATGATACTTATTTATGTGTGTGCTACATAATCATTAAAAGGGATATTGATATTTGATCTTGTCATATGGGCTACTTCTTTTGCTGCTTCATCAGCTTCTTCATTTCCTTTAATCCCTACATGAGCAGGGATCCAACATATTTCTATAGTTTTCGCATTATTATACAGCTTATGGAGTAATAATTCAGTCTGCTGTACAATGTTATTTTTTGGTTTGTAACTTTGAAAGGTTTCTATTGCGCTTCTTGAGTTGATAAAAATCACAAAATTATTAAATGAGGTTTCTTTAATTATTTTTATGGCTGATGCTATTGCACACAGCTCAGCTGTAAACACTGAGGCATTATCAGGTAAAGAGAATTGATACGTTGTGTCTTGGGATACTGCATCATATCCCACTCCATATTGTGATTTGGATCATTCTGTGTGTTATGTAATGTGGAGCTTTTCGGATTATATGTTCTACTGTATGTTGTCTATGGTGTTCTGGGGTATATGGGTAACTTTTTGATAAATATTTTAAGTGTGTACACATTCTCATTTTATTCATAGTCCAAGGAGGAGGAAATTTATTATTGAACGTAATCGTATATTTATATTCAGCGACTCAAACAATCTTCTAGCTATAACTGGGAAAGGTGGTGGATGGTTGTTTATAAATATATCTCTTAATTCTAATAATTTTTTTGTTGGAGAATCACTTGTCTGAATTCTCAGGGCACTCTACATGGTTACAAACTCTCTATGGAGAGACGGTGGTAGTTCACCACATTCGACTTGTAAAGATGATGTTGGTGATGATCTAAAGGCTCCTGAACATATTCTACGGCCTTCATCGTGAACTGGATCCAACGTTTTCAGCGTTGCGTCTGATGCTGAGCCATATATTTCACTTCCATAATCAATGATAGACAACACTATTGCTTTATACAGTATAGTAAGGGTATGTCTATCGGCTCCCCAAGTAGTGTTCGATAGTTTCTTTTAATTAATTTAATGCTCTTTTACATTTTGATTTCATGTATGCTAAGTGGGCTTTCCAATTCAAGTGAGTATTAAATACAAATCTTAAAAATTTTATTGTTTGGCCAATTGGTATAGTATGATTTCTGATTTTTAAATCTATTTGCTTGCCTTTTTTCCACATTTTATTTTCATAAAACGTGAATGCTTGAGTATTATGTACGGATAATTTGAAGCCTACAGATGAGCCCTATTCATCTATTTTTATTTTGGTTTTATTAATGATTCGCTCTGCATGTTTTATATGAGCAGCTGAGTAATATATGGCAAAATAATCCATCTACAGGTTACTTTTAATTCCAATAGGTAGACAATTACTGATATCATTTATTGCTAATGTAAACAATGTGCCACTAAGGACATTTCCCTGTGGAACACCATTTTCAAATGGAAATTTCCTTGACAAAACATCATCAATTCTTACCTGAAATTTGCTATCTGTCAGAAAGTTTTGGATAAAGCTAGGTAAATATTCACAGATGCTGTTTGTATATAACTTTTTTAATACTGCGTACCGCCATGTAGTATCATATGCCCTTTCAATGTCAAAAAAGGCAGCTACAGTAATTTGCTTTTGTTCAAATCCTCTACATATGTGGTCTTCCAGGTTAGACAGAGAATCCAGTGTAGATCTGTTACATTGTGACTCGAATTGAGTGGGAGTCAAAATTTAATATTCTTGAATGTGCCACATTATTCGAGTATTTACCATTTTCTCTAGTAATCTGCAAAAGCAACTTGTTAAAGAAATTGGTCTGTAATTATTTACATTACTGGGATCCTTTCCAGCCATAAATGATTATAGAACTGTAAAAGGTATGACTTTGCCAAAGGTGCTAAGTGGCAGAACATCTCAGAACAAATATTGTTACCTCCAGGAGCAGATTTATTATTGTTCAAGAGAGCACATTCCAACTCTTCCATATTGAATTGTTTTATAATCATATATATCTTCTATTGTTTCAAAATTTATTTTTATTATTTCTATATTATTTTTCTTTGTGCAGAAGTGTTTATCTAAATTTTTATCACTACTTACAATTACTAAGTTTTCTCCTATTACATTACTTATTTCTTTCGGATCACACATTCTTTTCCATCTCTTAGTATGGCATGTCTGGATGGTTTAACATGGGTACCATTTATTTTGCTGAGTTTTTCACATATTTTTTGTATAGGAGTATTATTAGAGAGGTCTGATGCTTATTTCCTCCATAAAATGATTCTTCCATGAATTACTTCTTTTTTAAATTTTGCAGATGTTTTGTTGTATAGAAGTTTTAATGCATCAATTTCCAGTAATAATATAGTAATTTTTCATAAAGTTCCTTCTCATAGCAATAAAGTTTTATTAATTTTATTGAATTTTTTTATTCAAATTATCTAATCGTCAACCTATTGAATTTTTTATTTTTATTAATTCTGTTAGCTTACTAGACCACCATGGAACTTTGTGTTTTATTGGATGAGATTTTGATTTTGATATTTCTTTATCAGCAGCATTTTTAATGAAGTTAACAAGAAATTTTTTAGTTTCATTATGATCATTTGTATACTCAAATGGTGGGATATTCCTAGTGTGTTCATTCAACTCCCATCTCCCGCAAATATGTTATAATGAGTGACAAGCTTGGCAGGATTATTTTTGATGTGCAAGTCATCAACTGTATTCCATTCTAATCTGTCTACTATATTTGCTGTACATTGAGTTAGGTCTACTGAGGAAAATGTTCCATGTGTCTTTATAATTTGTGCTGATTTCATCATCATTTATACAGCACATGTCATTTGAATCCATAAATTCTTGTATTTTACTTCCTGCTCTGTTTGAGTTTGTACAATTACAGTCCCACATGGGGTTGTGAGCATTAAAGTCACCTACTATTAATTTAGGTTCTTTGGCATTGTTTAGTAATTCTTTAAGTTTATCAGTGTCGTAATTTTTATTAGGCTGGTTGTATAAATTATAATTTACATAATTATCGTTTTTTATTCGGATTTTAATACCTGATATTTGTCATGAACTACTTTGTTATGTACATAAATGGCTGTACCTAAATTTCCTTCTTTCTCTCTAGATGTAGATGCTAAGCTGTATTTACCTATTGCTGATCCCGTTTTGTTGACATGTTGTAAAGATATCAACAGTGGTTCATATTCTCTTAGTAATCGTTGTATTCTCCCAGGTGTAATGTGGTCTGTAGGCTGTTTATGTTCCATTGTATAATATAGCAAATGAAAACATTATGTTATAGCGGTCGAGTTTTGCTTCCCTTTTTTTTATGTATTATCAACTTGGATTTTTCGAATAATTTACTCACGACGTTTGTTTGTTTTTCTTTATACTATATTAAGTGCTCAATACACATGCAACCATTTTCATGGGTGTTCAAATCAGTGGTTCCTTTTTTTCTGTATTTCATAAAATTCGTGATAATGTTTGTTAAACCATCTTTTGTTATGTTTTTGTTATCATTGCACAATGCAATGAAACAATCATTACATCCACATGTGTTATCCTGTATATTTCTTGTTTCATTTGCTCTTGTTACACCAATTATTGGTGATGGAGTAATCTCTTCTCCCTTGACATAATCATTGTTATCTATGGTATGGCTCTCTTCTACTTCTTCAGCGTTTTGGATATCTGTTTCCATAGGTTTAACAACTGAGGAGATAAAGGTGTATTCTTAACTTATTTTTGTTCTTTCTTCATATCTTTTGTCTTTGGTTTAACTGATGTTTCCTTAATAATAGTTGTTTTTATCGTTTTGAGTGGTGTTCGCTCCAAAGGTCTCTTAGTGTAATTACCGGTCCATCACAACTTTCCTCTGCTGCTTCTGTAGTAGTATCTTCTTGTGCTCCTGTTTGGATTAATATTTCAAATGAATTTGATAAACTATTGTCCATATCAGTTGTGTCTGTTTCTTGATTCTTTACCATTTTAGTATTTTTTCTGGAAAGCATTAATTTCTTCTTGAGATTTATTTTTCTGTGCTCCGTTATTTCTATCTGTATGCGTTTTTCTTTCATTATTGGTTTTTGTTATTGAAGAATAAGCCTATGTAAGCCTATGTTTCTAAGCCGGATCTTGAATTATTCTCACTTTCAATTCTAATTTAGCTTCTTTTATAGACATCCCAGTTCTTTTTGACTCTGCATTGTATATGTAGTACATTCATTCTCTGGGCTTGCAAGATCATCTTGCCCACAGTTTATACACTGGTTCACTGCACATCCATCGTGTGGCATGTTCATCAGATCCACAATAGCGTACACTGGTTCATTTCGACAATATTTCTTTGCATCCCCATATTTACTAAAATTTTGACACTGTAGTGGCTTTGGAACATATGGTCTTATTCATTTGGTTTAGTCTAAAATTTTTATTTTTTCAGGTAGATCTTGACCGTCTAATTTTATTTTTGCGATTTTTAATATTTGTTTATTCATCTGTTTACTTGGGTATCTTTTTAAGTGAGTCTAATAGTATTTTCTTTTCAACTGGCTCGTTATTATTCTCAAGAAGTACAATGTACTTTGAATTTTGTTCATGGTATCATTTTTTTATTTTATATTTATATTATCTATATTTTTTATTGACAAATAATCTTCAGGCTGATTTTTTTTGTTGTGGCTTCTATAAGCCACGTCTTTTCTTTTATCTGTCTGAACGACATTTCTGTCGTAGAATGTCTGCTCAATAAATAATTTTCAACCTTGAGTGCTGGTATTCTTTTGTCCGTTTCCAAGGTTAGAAACCTTGACCAACTTCCACTCCCAAAGAAGGAGTCGAAGTGAGTGAAGGTTGGTTCATGTCAGCACTTAATCTTTTTAGGTTTACTAAATGTTATTAAGGTTTTAATACCACTTTGACTTTTGCAGTTTGAGCCTTCCTTGGAAAAGTCCATAGCCGTGCCGGAAGTCGTAGGGAGGTTAGGATTTATATCCATAAAACGAATAATAAAAAATTTCGTCCAGGATGAAGTCCCTCTCACTAGGGAGGCCCAACAGGGGAGGAGCAATACTGTTGCCCACAGTGGCAACTGCCATGGGATCCCCACCTGGATATAAACCATACCCACAGACCCACAGTGCCTTAAGGGTCGTCAGTCCGTCCAGATCGGACCCAGCACTGAGGACATGGCTTGACATAAAAATTTCCCCTCGCTCGACCACGTCGGGGTACTCTAGTTTTACGAGTGGAGCGGCACACCGTCCAATTCCACCCTCCTTCAAGGCTACAAGAGCAGTGTTGTTCATAATTTAATGTCATGCCAAGGTCGTCAACGAAAGAGGAAGAAGAGAAGGGGGAAATTAATAGGAGGAGGAGGAAAAGAGTTACAGGTCCCAATGTTTGGTTGAATCCACAGCAGAGAGAGTGGGCGCAAAAGAGTGTACTTTCCCTGAAGTGGATCCCTAATCCCCACACCTCGTCAAGGGGTTGGGATAATGGGGCCCCCCATATAAGAAACAAGGAAAGTTTAAATAGCATCCATATATCGACCAATATACATCGGGTCTCATCTTTCAATATGGGAAATGTACATTGGTTGAAACGGTGGCTTTTTCAGTTTTCTTGTTTCTGTCATGAGCCTTGTCAAGAGAAAGAACATTACGGTGGGCCTCAAGTGAAACAAATTGTGTATAGTGTTGTAAATAAAATTGATTTAATCGTTTTATAAGTGTTTTAATCATATAATCTATAAAGCCACGGGCTACTGTCATCATTGACCCTCCTTTCACAAATCTGTGATATATATATATATATATATATATATATATATATATATATATATATATATATATATATATATATATATATATATATATATATATATATATATATATATATATATATATATATATATATATATTGTCACAGATTTGTGAAAGGAGGGTCGATGATGATAGGTGCCTGTGGTTTATAACTTGTGGAAGCGGGCCGCCTGACGGGGTTCTTTTCCCTAGACCGGCTCCTCGCCTCCAGCTAACGCCAAGAGAACTTTCTTGGAACTGAAACACTGAAGTAATGTATTCTCCTTTTGCGTGAAACTACTGGGGAAGAGATTTCAGGATTGCCTTCTGTCTGTCTGCCCTTTCTCGTTCCTTGGGTAACTTCTTAGATATTGATAATATAGTTATTTTTGACCAATTTCTAGCTGTTATTTACGATATAAGAAGTAATTTGGACATTTAGATATAAATATTAAGACTTCATCCATTTACTTCTTATGACTTCTGGGTTGTCTGCTCTTAGTTTTGTGTATTTGCGAATCTTGGTGTACGAAGCAGAGGACTGTGCTTACCTTTCAGCTTCATACCAATCAGCTGTTTCATACTGGATTTCCCACTAAGTCCTGTCTTCTCATGAAAACCACCACGTCCTGATGATACTGAAGAGCCTTAATTAACAAACCATGACGTACAAAATAAATAAATAAAAAAAAATGAAATAAACGGCTACTTGAAAAACTTGTGAAAAAATTTTGAATTTAAAAAGTCTCGTTCTGTTGATAACTTTGATGAGGAACTTAAAAATTGTATTTATTTAGTTAAGTTTTAAATTCTTGTGTTACTTGCTTATTCATTATAACGAACGACATATTTATCATATTTGTCACGTGCACAGAATTATAGATGTGAAATCTTGAAAGTTATTCATCCTGACTATTATCCTCTTCACTATATAAAAGTTCGAGGCGTGTGTCAAAGCTGTCCCAGTTTGCTTGCAAGAATGGTTCATTTGCTAAATAAAGTGCTCTCACGGGAAAATGTTTATTTATTACCATTTTGTATGCATCTTTGTCGCCTGTTCATAACATTTTCTTTATAGAAAATTTAATATGTAACATTTACCGGATGAAAAGCTGTTCGCTTTGATAAGGCAATTTAATATGTAAAAGCACATTGTGAGTACTTGAAGCCACTGTGTTTTAAATTAAATGCATCACGATGATACGCGCAGTGTTTGTCGAGAGATATAATGAAGTGGAGGCAAGAGATAAAGAAGTTTTCTAATAAAATATGCTGATAACTTCAGATGGTTTATATTCAATATTCTTTTTTTTTCTCTCTCTCTCTCGGGGTGACAATTTGTTCATAAATAAAATTTAAAATCTTAGATTTCTGTTACTTCTATTATCTCTGTATTTTTCTTTCTCACTAAAGTGTCATACTTTTGTCTAGTTTTTTTTTTCAAACAGGATTTATAACTGTAAACTGAAACAGAATTATAAAATTTTCATCATAAACCAATAAACACGATAGTTTCCATCTGTTATCATTACCTATACAGTGCAAAGTTGCAAGCACATTTTGTACCCGGAAATGTCTGATTTAGAACAAATTTATAATTCACTTATTCCACTCTCGGATGCATTATTCTACATCTTTTGCACGAATGTGGACAACTGAAAGGTATGCAAGAGTTGTCGAGGGCATGCAATTGCATGGGCATGGTGAACATAGTGCGACAGTTCTTATGGCCCAACTGTATCATAGTCGACTATTGTGGCCTTACTTCCACTTTATATTGTTTAATCAGAGAAAAATCCAGAACTTCTGACTTCTCACTCCCATCCTTTTTCTCTTCAGGTCGTTGTAGAGACTCGGTATCTTGACTGCAAAACAGTAAACATTCCATAAACTTTGTAAAGAATTATAGTATAGGACGTCAAATTTAGGAAGACACTCTGGCCGTTGATTTGAGTCGGTACGCTGTGCTCTACAAGGTCTAAAGAAAGGTCTTTAGACCTTAGTGCTATACGTATCATCGTCCAGTATCAGATATTCATCTTTATTACAAGACGAATGAATCAAGAAATGGGTGGTGTGTCGGGCATAGTGTCGCGATGAAATTTATTTCGTTCTTTAATCATAATCGTTGTTATTATCGATTAAAATTTAAATGATAAGCATAGAAACGTGGCATATGTTTTGACGAACGCTGCCAGTGTTCCTGTCTACTTAGATGCGTCATTTTTGGGGGATTAAGCTGTTTTTCCCACGAAAAAATTGAGGATTGTCCTATTAAGACACCATTTTTTAAGGGCCACCGCTTGATAAACCTATGATACATTTGAATACTTCGGCAATGGTTTTTTACAAAATACTATTCAATTTCTTCATTAGAAAGAAAATCCTTGTGTTGACAAAGATTTCATTCTAGTGATGGAAAATATAAGATTTAAGAAGCAAAGAACCATTTCGTAAAGTTAAAAAAAAACTTTTAAACGTAAGCGAAGGCAAAGTAATGAGAAAATCCAAACAATACTTGACTTAGAAAAGATATTTGTATAGAAAATGAAAATAGATAACAGATTTAAAAATAAAAGGCACGTCTGATTGATGAATTATAAGCCTAGTAGTCTTCGCATTTTTCCTAGTATTTTCACATATTTTGAATTTTATGTGAAAATGTATAGCTACATCATCATCTTTTATTTTTCAAAGAACAGGTAATCTCTAAAATTAAATCCCTTAGTAAACAAGAATACATCTCAGAAGCCTTAGATTATCTTTATTAGGTCTACAAATCATCTTGCAACACTCTGGTAGTTAGAATTGCCTAAAACTTCAAAATTCAAAGAAAATTTTGTGTAATTCGTATTCCTGTCTTGGAACTTTTGTTATATTAGGTCCAGTATTATGTTGCGATGATCACTTCGAGCAGTAAGGTAAGCGCACTGGCTTTGACAGGACTCCCAACCTTATCACACGGTGCTTTGAGCTAAGCAATGTTAAAAAAAAAATCAGTTTGTGTCGCATAGATTACGAATTATACCAATGCAAGAAAGAGATCATGTTTATAAACCCATAGCGAAAATAGTATTAGCTGTGAATTCACAAACTTTTCGAGACGTATGACACTGGAAATGAAAAAAGAAGTTTGACACTACTTGTCAACCATTATGGTGAGTCAGATTTTGGACGATACAAAAGGAATCATGTTGCATCACATCTGAGCATAACTGTACTGGACTGTTTTAATCCGTTTCTAGTCAGCCTCTGCTTCCATCCAAATGCAGCAACTCAATCACTGAAGCTCCGCCCTTCTTGAAAGCCACCCAGGTATTAACCGAGATCTCAAGTCCATTCCACGCTCTTCGAACACCTCCCGTCAATACTCGACTTGACATCATCAAAACAGAAACGTAAAATCTTGGGAAAATAAGCGGCATTGGCAGTGAACTGTCTCAGTTACAAAGAATACACGCAAATCATTTATTTGTGGCATTCCTAAATATCGCGGTAAAGGATAAAGGAAGTAAAGGTCATCGATGTGAACATAATATTCGAGAACTATGTCATTATGACGTATCGGATGCAGGTCGAATCCTGCCATGACGTCAGAATTTATTTATTTGTTTCTTCTTGTAAATCTGAGGCTGTGCAGTGACATCCGTATCCACAAAGTGAGACGAAATCGAGAAGTTTAAGTAGTTTTGGCTATTACAAACACTCTATTGGAAAATGCATCACTAATGTTCAGTAAGCAAGGCACCTGCTCGTAATCCATTATACTATTTATAGGTTTTACATTCTATAATATTCTATTGTATCATGAATATTATATAGCAATGACCTCCAATCAATATGCTCCACTAGACGGCACGTTGTAGTGTGAAATAATTTATCAGTGACAACTTGCAAAATTCACGAGAGAGAGAGAGAGAGAGAGAGAGAGAGAGAGAGAGAGAGAGAGAGAGAGAGAGAGAGAGAGAGAGAGAGTCTTATTGTGTAGGCAAAGCTCCTTATTTATATGTATTTGGATGCATGAAGATAAGAAAACATTAAGCCCCCGCTGACCGCCATGCACACGTGCGATCTTTTGAAAACGGTCTTTTGTCCTGAAGTGACAGATCTACCGTTTTAGAATCGGAAAATGGGTTTTTATTTGTATACTCTTTTGAGTCGATGAACTTTAAAGGCGTCTTGGGTGTAACTGAGAAGGAACAGAGAGATCGTGTGCTGTATAAAAGAAATGCCAAGAATGACAAAAATGTCAGGCATCGGTGAATTTTCGCGAAAAGGAGCGGAAGGCTGAAAGAGGTCGTTCTTTCTGTAATAGCATATCTACGAGATATGACTGGCCGAAATTGACGGCATTTTAAAATTATTACATCATTTTTTGGATGCTGCAACGGGAAGCAGAAGAAGCCTTTTTTTTCTTTTTAACTCTGTTCACACAGAACACAGCGTCGTCATCTGACCTAATGTTGAGGAAGATTTCAAATATTTAAGAGGAAAAGAAAAAGTATACTGATCTCTCGAGACATAACAAGGTCACTTTCAAATTACACGGTCAAATTACAAGGTCAGATTCTAATTACGGATACGGATAATGTGAAGATTCCAAATAACCAGGTTCACTCCTATCAAAGCACTTTACTTTTGGATCCTACTTGAGGACAGAAGGCAACCCACAAGATCGTATGGTCGCTTCCTTACCAAATATTCTTATGTACCGGATTCTACTTCTGTGGAACCATTGTCATTATCAATTATGCAGACAAGCTTTTTGGTAGTATATATATATATATATATATATATATATATATATATATATATATATATATATATATATATATATATATATAATAAACCCAATCATTTTCGGTTTTGTTAGAGTTGCATTATAATTGTGGTTACAGCTTATAAGTGTGAGTGCACACACGGATCTTAAAATAACTGATATTTGTATGTTCGTCATGTTACTGACTCATTTAGTATTTGAACCACATGTCCACAGTGATAAAAATAGAGTTACTAGCAGTGGCTAATCGACGATAAATTGGCCTGCTCACTTGTATAGGTACGTCTGAATCCAGATTATGATTTATTCTGAATAGAGATGTGCGTGTTCATATTTTCCTTTAGTTCATTAACAGGCTACTAATGGGTTTCTTTCAGATAACGCATCATAAATACCCTTATCTACGAAAAGTGAGATGAATACTGTCTATGAAATATACTTAGTTAGATCATTCTAAAATCCAAATAAATATTCAGCTCCGACATTAGAGCCTTTTTTTCTTTGTTTTTTATTCCAGCCGCATTTTTCATAAAAGAATAATTCTTTCCCGTTTTCCCAGGACACCTGTCCTGTAGACAATATTCCGTGAGCTTATAACCTCCTAATCGATTCTTGAAATTAACCAATTCAGGTTTACACACACACACACACACACACACACACACATATATATATATATATATATATATATATATATATATATATATATATATATATATATATATATATATATATATATATATATATATATATATATATATATATATATATATATATATATATATATATATATATATATATATATATTATATATAAAACAGTAAAACAGAAGAGCCAGCGCAGTGTAGTCTATTGGCCAAATTTTGAGACATCATAAAGTATTATCATCAGTGCTGTAGAACGGTAAAAACTTACAAATAAAAAAAAAGATATACTCGGTAAAATAATTTACACAAAGTTTACAAAGGTTAAGACCATAAATGCATCAACCCTTTAAAAATGCAAAAGAAGACAAGTAGAACTTTACAAGCAAAAAGTCCAGTGCTTAACTTTGTTCGAGATGAAAACTGAGTGACATTCTCTGTTTTGGAAGAGAGGACGTCTACTTAGGTTTGCACTAAACCGTGAAAAGTTATGACTATTTATGAAGGAACAGGCTGATCCTTACTTAAAGATTCCAGAATGAAGAGAGAGAAATCACTGGGTGTTTAGGCAACAACATTAAAATCACTAACGATTCCAGAATAAAAGGAATGTTGAAATTCTGTGTCACAATGGAAACAGAAAGTACTTTTAAGCCAATAAATATTTTAACGATTCTGTATCTCTCAACGGTTGCACAACAAACCGTTAGTGGACGCCAGGATCCAGAGAAGAAGACGCGGGAAAGCGAAGCGATCAATTCATTTGCCTTCCATAGCGCCATGTAATGGAACCTTTACTGATATCCGAAAATAGTTCTGCTCTTTGCCTTGACATTTAGTGCTTGGAATGTAGTCTTCCTGATGGTCCAGAGAGAGTGAAGTTTGGTGACGTACCTCTTGTTTTATGGAGCAGTCATATTTCATGATCGTTGCCGAAACATTTCTTTGTTGATATCTGGAGATGTCATTTGCTCACTTTAAACAACGAAATGAAATGAAAATGTTTACAAAATGCGTCTTGCGAACATAAGATGCTTAAAGTGTCTTTTAAGTGGATACAAAGAATATGATATCTACCGAAGAGTGTCAGGCTATCATTTGATTCAAGATATGAAAGGACGAAAGACATAGCCCACATAAAGCTAATCAAGAGACGGAAAAATGCTGAGGAGAGAGGGGGACAATGTAGAAATGGGAATAATCTGGAAAACTGCTAAAGGAAGGAAATGAAAGATTCATGAGGGGCGATGTATGTGCAAAACTTGGAATGGTTAAGGAGATGACGAGAGGATAGGTCAAGGAAGCTCTGAGGTGAGAGTGGTAAGGCTGCCGGGCCAGGTCGCATACCTGCTGAGGCATGGAAGCTCTCCTCGGTGGTCTTGGTAGAATACCCTCGGCGAGGAGGAAGTGATAGACTGTGGGAGCCAATGAAGAAAATGATGTAAAAGGAAATTTTACCAGAAAATGGAGATAGAGTACGGTGATGCCGATTTTAAAGAGAAAAGAGACGTGCAAAGTTGTGAATACTATAGAGGAATTAAGGAATAAATGAGTGGTCATACCATGAAAATATTAAAAAAAAGGGAGACATAGACAGGAGGTCAACACCTGATGGGTTCCGGCGCTTGGTCTTCAAGACCTAAATTTCATAATCAATCAGTCAACACCGGAAGACAGCAATTAGGCTTATGATCGGTGCGATTGCTGCAATATTTATTCTTTTCCCGCCAGGTAATGCAGCAGAAGCACAGAGAGGGGCAAAGGGTTCCCCATATGGTCTTGAACGTCAAGGCTGACATGGTTTCGGTCTCTGATGAAGAGGGGACATGATGAGTCCATATTGCAGGAGAGGTCACGCAAATGAAAGTAGGGGAAAGTCTACGAGAAGACAGAGACACTGCATTTGGGAAGACGTGAGACACAAAGGAATAGACAACGGGAGGAAGCAAGTTAGAAACACTTAGGAAATCTCATTAAAACAGCGACCCTTACTAGGGATTCAGCTGAGAAGAGAAAGAAGTCTCGCAGACACTTAAGCTCAGTGTGTTAATGGATCCCTATTCACGGAGGGCCTTTAATCTCGGAAGTAGTTAAAAGGAGAAAAAAGAGCTACTTGAGATGAAGTTCGAATAACAGAGGGCGAGGACAGTGGACATATGACCTAGGAATCATTTGTTAAATGAGGAGCGCCACATTGAAGGTCACTGATAAGGTTGAGGAAAGTAGGCAAGAGAACAGAAAGAACCCTGAAGAACACAGCTAAAAAGAGGGAGGGAGCAGATGTATTCTCAACGCGTCATGCTTAAATAAGCTAGAAATGAATTAGAGAGAAGGACTGAACCAGGATGTTTGGATATCATCACATTACGTAAGACTTCCCAATTCCCAAATTATAATTATTATTATTATTATTATTTCAGTAGATGAAACCTATTCACATGGAACAAGCACGCAGGGGCCATTGACTTGAAATTCAAGCTTCCAAAGAATGTTCGTTTCAACATCCACTGCAGACCCACACCGCAGCAGAGCAGTAACTGATCATGATACAGAGCCAGTGATTTTTCATCGTCCTGGGGGAGATGCGAACCCAAAACTTCTGAGTGGCATGCCACGACACTAACCACTATACCAGCGGACCAGCAAAGATACCGGATACAGTAACAAAGCTTCTTCTTAACTCCTGCACCAATAACCAGGAATCAGCAAGATGAGAAAGGATGTTCTCTAGTAAAACTTCCATGTTGCTGAATGAAAGGGAATTTAAGTCAATGTACTGGAGAAAGTAAGAGTTGAGTAAAAATGTTAATATTTCGCTTTACTAGAGGTTAAAGCAATAGAAAACGTAGTGTTTCTAGCATGAAGGAGCCCTGTCATGTACCCTACCATCTAAGAAAACTTGATTAGGCCTTAGGATTAACGAGGGGCAAAATAGGACTGGTGTCGCATCCCTTTTTTCCTTAGCCCAGTTTCCCAAGGGGAATTTAGACTAGACCAAATTTCCCCCCGAGAGGAATTCTAGTACTTGTTTATATTTCCTCTCTATAGTCTGCGATTCCCCCGTCCTCTTACTTTAAGGGATAAAAAGAAAGAAAATGAAAAAAATTGAAATTCAAGGATCAATACTAACTTAGCCTTAGGGTGCCACGTTTATCAGACTGGGGCTTTCACTCACTGCCACCAAGATTATTCTTGGTGGTCGCGTATCACCTGCTCTGCCCCAACGCCAGCATAAATCACTGAGCAACAATATTGGCTGACATCCTTGCTTATTTGTCATTTATGCCTAAGTGAATGATTTACACTGACATTAACAGACTTAAGTGCAGCGCTTGATAGAGTAGTACATGAGTTTATGTTAAGACTAAATGCATAGGTATTGAAGTTCAAATCGATAATTTTAAATGTGTCTCAAAAACTCAGCCGAGAGGGTTGTCACAAGGCCGTGACTTAAGACCGGTATTTTTTTAGTGTATGATATACACTATCAAAAAATACGAAGTTAGGTATAAGATTTTCGCAGTTGATACACAAATTATACTTGGTTGTGGATGGAAGATATATGAAGCATCATGGAAGACATAAATGGTGGGATGAACAGAAGAAGATTTAAACAAATGCTGATGAAATAGAATAAAATAGGGGTCAAAAAGAAACGTAAAGAAAGCTTGATATTAAAGCAGTGAAAGTGAATATTATGGAAGTGCACGTAGTAGAGCCAGTAAGGAACTCAAGATTATCAACTGGTTAACATCTAAATATGAGAGATAATAAAAAAAAATGCTGTCTACAGCAAACCATCACTGAAGAAATGAAGTCTTGAATATGTATACCGGTAATTTAAAAAAAAAATTAGAAAAATAAGACTAGATTATTTTAATACTGTACAATGGTCTACCCAGTTTTACTTTTTAAAGAACCTAGAATTCGGTTAAAACAATCCTTTGAATACACGACATCCAGACTGTTCAATAAATTGTCACAGGAAATTAAAAGGTGTGACAGCTTAGAAACTTTAAAGATGAAACCAAAAACGCATTTTTCCAAAAACAATTATGACACAGTAGGACAAGATTTTCAAGAAAAACTATACACTCTTAACTGATAAATGAATGGCGCCCGCTGATGGAGCAAGTGAGGGGTGCAGGGAGGACCTCCAAAATAAACACAGTTCAGATGATACCTGTCCACCTATGAATACTTTATAAACACTTAGGTTTTTAACACAAAAGAGGAATACTATCCTGGACTACCATTCCCACCTCCGGAAAACGGGCTTTCGTATTCAGCTGGCTAGTGATCTTGCATACTGAACAAACCAAATTCATCGTTTTCTTTTTTCTTTGGAAGTGGTTGTGTTTTACATGGAAGAACCGCTGGTAGAAAAGGGAACGCCGATTAGTCCAAATTGCCAGTCCGATAAAGGAAAAGTTAAGGATGGATAGCTCATGCACGTGATGAATGTTATCGCAAGAAATGTGTTCTTGGAACTCATCAATGCTGATAACATCAGGAGAACGGAGTTGCCCTTTCCCTCATTGTTTTAATAGATCCCATTCATTAGTGAATGAATATATAAAGATATGCAGAATGCAACATAAATATATTTGTGCTGACAGATGAAACTGGGAGTGTGGGCAATGAGACATGATGACACGGTGAATTTTCCCAGGCAGTTGGCTTGAAAATTGGTAAACTTATGAAAATGATGGAACTGACAGAAACTCCAGTGAAGATGACTGCTCCTAATACGCAGAAGAAAACTTATGCAAATAAAGTCAAGGCCAAGAATTTAATAGTAATAAGATCTAAACCGCCTTCAAGTCAAATGATTGAAAAGAAAAGTGAGGTTGCTGATGTCCTTCAAAATATTCTAGTAACTGATATTAGGATTACCTGTAAAGGTAATGTTGTAAAGTTTATTGAAACAGGCAACATTCAACATGGCAGTAAGCGCAGAAACAAAAAAGGCTTGGGAAATAAACTGCAAACAATGATTTGTAATGTTTATAATTAAAAGTAAAGAAAAAGGTAATCTTGTTATTCTAGATATCATCTGCAGGTGTGACTACCCGTAAACATTCCGTAATGTTACCATGAAATTCAAAAGCAATTCATGATAATGATGTTAAAGTTATCTTACGATAAGGAGCGTGTAACTTAAGTGACAGGTATTATGTGCTGACCAGTTCCTACTGTCAGAGGTAAGGACATCTTGAGAAGGAATGACTCTTTGGTAGAATGCAATTCACGTGAGGTCAAGTGTATAGACAAGACAAGACCAAATACTGGATGATATCGGAAAAGTGCAAGGCTTTGGATGAAGAGATAAGGAGATTGGCCGCAAACACTGCAAATAAATGTGAACATCTTGAAGTGCTGTTTTGTAAATATCCAATGATACAACAATGGAAATTGAAGCTGATCAATGAGAAGTCTTTTGGTGTACAAGCTACTTATACGACATGGCTTAATGACTTTGATGCGGCCAAGATAGCTCAAATGAACCTTCTAGCGCATACGGTCTTCCATATTCCGAGAGAAGGTAGGTTTTGGGGGAAGGGCTGGACTTTTTGTTCTCACCAGCCATTCTGGTCTTAAAATTCCAAAGAGAACTCCGGTAGCTAGTTTTGACCATACTGAGGTAAACTTCAAATACTCAGATCGGAGAAAATCTTTGATCGTTATTTTCAGATATCCACGGTCAAGCGTTCATTTCGTTTAAAGCGGGTTTGTGTAGCTTTGGAAATGATTGGTATGCAGCGATAAAAATCTAAGTCTGCGGCGACTTTGGTCTATGGATGATGGTCCGGAAACGCATTGTGAAGTCGTCTTCAGTGATTTATTGGAATCTCATCGATCAGTTGATAATATTGATTGCGCAACAACTTCAACTTGACATATATTAGATTTTGTTTTGAGTGACTTCAAGGCATAGTGTATCAGACATTAGTGTTGAGGAGAAGTGCACCATCTCCAGTGCATAGGCTTATCACAACGTTTAGAAGAGAGCTGCTGTATTAGAAAGCAATGTGATACAGAAAATAAATGTTTGGAAATGATCGAATTTCTCTCTTCAAGTCTTCTTTATGAACAGACTCGGACAGTGAACGAAGATATAAATATTCCTTGTGGAATATTAATAGTGGACTGTGTAAACTGATTTCCAGATGTTTATAATCGGGCGAATGAAAGTGAATATGGTATTTACCCGTTGATCGAAAATGTATAACAGTTGAAAACAGAAACTGAAGCTGGAAAAAGACATTAAAGGGACAATTGGCGAAGGTTAATGATTGGAACTGCAAGGAAGAATAGGAGAATAGTAAAGAACAGTTACAATTGTCTCATAAGGAAGAGGAAAGCCGAATAATATTATCAGAAAATCAGAGAAGCGGCGATGGACATAAACATAATATATCAAATTCTCAGTGGTTTATTTAACTAATAATGTTCAGGAAAATAGGCTCCCTAATGGTTTCAGAGAACAGGAACTGGCTGATAGTTTTTTTTTTTTTTTTAGCCTGATCCGGAAGCAAGTCTATCGACTTCAATAGTTTAAGCAATGATGGTGTTAACAGGTTTATTAAAAATCTAAAGATAACAAATATCGGAATGTTTTGGAGTGGAAAGTTTTTCCTGTCTTGCTAATTTAATGGTGAACGTTATAAATAACAGTATCTCTGAGTACAAGTTTCCTATATCTGAGAAAGTGGCTGTTATTGGAAAGTGGCTATTATTAACTCAGTTTTGAAAGTTGCACGTGATTATCAAACCTTACATTTACAAAGCCCTGTTTCGAATCTATTTTTCTTGTCCAAAATGCTTTAGTCAGTCTGCTTTGCGCAAATATATACATATTATTGGGACTACTCATTTGTGCATGAACCATTTTAAATGATTTACGATCCGCTGGAATTGCTGATGAAGCCTTAGAGTACTTGCAAAACTACCTGCGTGACGGAAAGTACTGCGTAAAGATTGGACATTCTTGTTCCGCTTATGAAACATTAAGAAGAGAAGTTCCCAAGGAAGTGAGTCAGGCCCTATCCTGTTTTGCCTGTATACAGTGGCATTGTCAGTGCACTTATCAGACACAGGGTAAAGTTCAAGATATTTGCAATGATACCGAGTTCAAGATATTTGCAGATGATACCGAGTTCAACTTGTCCATAAATGACATTGAGATACAAATGAGAGACTATATATTGTTCTGACCGGTGTTAGGGCACAAATAACGTTGAAACAACTGAAAATAAATGAAAATGAAATTAAATTTTTTGCTGACGGGAAAGAACGATAACCTTAGAAGCCTTGGTGATATTAATAAATAGTAACCTAGTTATGATTACTAATAAAGTCTGTTACTTAGAAGTGCTACTGAACTGTAATTTGTCTTTCAGTGCTTAAAAAAATTAAGAAATATCTTGATGAGCGTAAATTCAAGAAAATTGTGACGAATTTTGTTATTAACAGAGTGGATTACTGCACTTTGAATGGTGGTTTTAGAACCTGGAATTCTAATTTGCAGCCTCAAGACTGCACAGCATATTCTCACTTGATAACAGGAAGGCTGAAAATTTTATCAAGTCATTCAAGAAAAAAATAAATATACCATCTTATTTTCTGAGATATGTGATACTGTAGATTTTACATTAATTTGGAGTATACCGTATGACTCTTCGGATTTCTCTGGATAACTGTACGTAGGACAATAAATTTCCGGTTCCCAGGCACCTCAGGTGGAGTTGGACCGGATACGAAAGACGAAAGCCGGTTAAAAATACGCCCAAAATCAGTGATAGGGATCAGCTTTACACAGGGAGCAATGTTTAATTAGCAGACAATAGACAAAAAAGAGTGGCTTTTTTGCTGAAAAAGTTGATGACTAACAAGCAAAGCAGTAAACGAATAAATATTTGGCTATGATGGAGCAGGTGGGTCTATTCCAGCTCTAGTAAATGCTCACATTAACAAGCAAAGCAATAAACGAATAAATACTTGGCTGTGATGGCGAAGGTGAGTCTATTCCAGCTCTAGTAAATGTATCTGAATTCGACATATAGAGGTATGTATGATGAGGAATAGGATTATTATACCTTTCTTCGTGGCCAGGTAATTGTCGTTACTTCCAAAGTCAATACCAAATAATTATATCAACTTTGGTTGCCTCGTTCGGATACCCCGGACCGGAGATCGAATTCTCGGCCAGGCATCTGAAATACACGATTTCTTTCTTAATTTGGTTCCAGGCTTCGTAGTGGCAAGCGTTTCCAAAATGTGAAGAAATCGAGATGCTGAGAAGGCATTGCGGGTAATAAATACCACATATACTGTACATATTCGAGGAAAAGTTCAACATTTTGCTGGTCTTAATTTTGGACTTAAGTAAACAATTGACATCCATTCAGAGTCAAAGCCTATGGGTATGGTGAAATGCGCTTTAACTAATAACACCATGAGTCAGTCTGCAATTGCATTGCAATTGCTAATATAAGTCAACATGGGCACAATTCTACGAAACAAGCCAAAAAACTTAACCTCTGAAGCAAGCTTCTACCGAATAGAATGTTTTTTTTGGACGATCTACGATATGCGAAAAATAGAATATGTTCAAATTATTAATCATGTTTCTTTAGTTCATACTGTGCATAACATCCTTCATTAATTGATGTTGTCGTGGTAATGTGTGTTATAGCTTGTTATACATAAAAACAGCTGAAGTATATTAACTCTCGCTTAGGTCCATTCCTCAAATATATAAATGCGAAAGATGTAGTCACATACCATCGACTTAAACCCGAGCCTACACATTATGAAAATATTGCCACTTTACAGAAATAGGTAACACTTCTGTAAGGGCTTCAAATTATTTTTATCTACGAAATGCAATTTGACATTTTTTTATAGTTAGAATAATCCATGCTATATTAGTCAGTACATAAATTATTCATTAGAATACTGTAAAACAAAGGTCAGTTACAATCGAAACAAACACACGACAAACGCCTGACATCGAGCACCACAAAATCAAATAGAACATTTAGTTTTGATTAACAGAATAGATGAATTCAATGCATTTTTAGTGGCGAAACACATGAAAAGGAAGCAAATTATAAATGAATTCAGTAAATTTATAGGTCTTAAACAAAAACCTTATATATCAAGATCTCAAGAATTTTGTGCAGTATAAGTCAGCGGTTAGTCTGCAGCAGGAACGTGCTCCGGTGCGCGTGACTGACCACCCGAAGGAACTTTCTTGGTCTAAAAGGTAAGTCGTCTCCTATCTAATTGTTATTGATGTAGACCTATTTACTTCTAAGGACGTAGTTTTTAGTATGAATGTGTTAAAAGTATTTAGTGTGTATAATTGCAGCTATTTCCGTAGATTATGGGCCATATATGTAGGTTGGCCGAATTCCTGGTGTTGGAGTCGGGTTTGTTAGATAGATAGCCGTGGAGGGTCACGCCCAAACGATAAGAATAACATGACGCCGATAATGAAGGGAGAATTATGCTGAGTAGGGTACTTGCACCTTGAAGAAGTTCGCAGGCGGCGGCATTGCAAGCAGAGTACGTTACGCAAATATTAAAGTCATCACACTCTGCAGCTCATGCTTAAACCTAAGACGGATCAATATTCCAATGGTAGCTAGGCTACGGTAGCCTCAGGTGCTGCAGTGAATAATGTACTAGGCAGTATTTCCACGTAATGTCTCCCGCTCATTTAAATGCTTTCAAAACGGTGGTGAAGGTTTGGGTAGCCTGGCCAATAGGCTGCGTGGGTTACCCTGTAGGCCAGGCCTAGTGATGGCCAGGTTCGAAATAGCCTAGATCGAGCTTAGTTTAGACTGCATTGTAATTTTTGTCCAATAAGCCACGTTTTTTTTTTTATAGGTTTCTCTTTGGTTGAGGTTTATTTCATTATCATTTTAGTCAGAAATGAACTGTTTCAAAAATCTGTAGTGAAATTTAATTTACAGCAGCAATGAGAGAATATCGACATCTCGCTTGAAAAATTGGGTAGATTTTGCCTGCAATGTGAGCCTACTCTCATGAAAACTTTATAAAGGCTACCTAGCCTGACACTAAACTCATGGGCTTGCACATGAAAACTGAGACCAAATATCTCAGTAACTGTGAATTTGTAATTGATTTTATGAAGTATCATAGTGAGAATATCAAGGAGACTTGAGAACAAAGTAAAAACTTGAATTTTGAGGATGAGTAGGCTATTCAAGTCACAAGACACCAAAAATGCTTGAAACTCCACATTATAGCGTTCATTGAGTGGGGGACTACACTGGGAATTAGCTAAGCTGAACAACCTCACCAAGTAGTAAATGTGCCTCGCTGTCAAACTTCTCAGTTCCTCACACCGTTGGACTGGGACAGCCTCTATGAGGATGTCGTGCAATTGGAACTGAAGTAGTTGAAGTGAAAATAATGCATAACTACCCTAATACTATTCTCCTTGCATTTTAATACCTTTTTATCTATTAAAAGGTAATTCTAAGCCGGCTGTCCACGGTGAGCTAAACTGTGGCAATTGGCGTTTTTCTATGTTATTTTACTTGCTTTACAAGAATTTAAAGTAATATTTTGTCGGCCGGCTGTAACTAAACTGTAATTGACCTTTGAAGACAGCACGACTTGAATTACCTAACGCAGGGTAGGTCTAAGCCAGCATTCCGCGGCAAGCGCCCCCGAACCTCCATGGCTAATACGGCAAAATTGTAACCAGTAAACGCCCCTAGGGTACGTTATGTTGGTATTTTTAGGGGAGTTTACTGGTTACAATTTTGTCGTATTAGCTATGGAGGGGTGGGGGGCTTACCGCGGAATGCCGGCTTAGACCTACCCCACGTTAGGCAATTCAAGTCGCATAGTCTTCAAAGGTCAATGACAGTTTAGTTACAGCCGGCCGACAAAATATTACTTTAAATTCTTGTAAAGCAAGTAAAATAACATAGGAAAACGTCAATTGCCATAGTCTAGCTCACCGGGGACAGCCGGCTTAGAATTACCTATTAAAATATTAATTTATTTTTCCTTTGTTAAGTAGGATTGCTTCTTTCTGTATTTCTCTTTACATCCTCATACTTCTTCCTAATGAATACCATAACCATATTCTTTTTAAGCTTGAATTTCAAGACAGTGGTCCCTGTGAGCTTGTTCTATATGAATAGTCTTCATCTTCTGAATAATAATAATGATATTATTGGCTTGGTCATTTTAATAGGAAAGGCTACCCAGAAAAGTTGTACTGTTTAGTCAGAATTATCTCTTCTAACCCCCTAGGAAGTTGAGAGAAGCATTCTCCTACAACTACTTCACAGGAGTTATGAATATGATAGATGAAGAAATCTGGCAGTTTCATGGAGCACTGTATAGCCTAGAGCACTGTGGGGCAGGTTTTATTATTCCCATTGGCTGCAAATCCAATGCTGGCATTGAGCTTAAAGATTATAGTACTAACTATACAGGTATTTGCAGGGTCAGGAGTCTTCCTATCCCTTCGGGTGGTCACCTTGTCTCTATCTCCAGCCTGAGGAGGAGGCTAGGGGACAAAGAAGGGAATGGACACTAGGGCAGACTGTTCTCTTTTGTAGTTACTGGGAGGATGGATAGCCATTGTCAATTGGGATGGTTAGACCACTTTCCAAGGACTACCACCATCCCCTCTCTTGGACATGAACTCTGTTGCTCTGGCTTTTATGGTGAGAAGTCAACTGAGGGTTGAAGACTGGTCATCAACCTCTCTCTGTTGAATGAATTTTGTTTCAGATAGAAACTTATTCCATGTTGGATTCCATCAGAGAGGGGGAATACAGTACATTCTTTCAGTGGATTTGGAGGATGGGTATTTTTAGGTGCTCATCTATCAACTTTCCAGGAAGTACCTCTATTTTGTATGTTAGGAGACTGTTTACCAGTTCAAAACCTGTGTTTTCACTTATACAACTTACCGGTAGTTACATATAGCTGTCGTCTTTGACGTCACGGCAGTATTCAAATTCGCGCTAGCGCTATCGTTACAAAGGTGATCCCTCTGCCCCCCCTCTATCGGGTATCGGGAACCGTCCCAAGAACACTTCATTAGTTTTTGCCGTGCGAACCGGTAATCTGGTTCTGCTGCTGGTAGTATTTCTCAACAATTCGAACTTCTAATTCCTTTTTGGTGAAGTACTCGGTTTGTTGTTTTTGCTGGCGCTAGTTATTGCTTGAGAGTTATTATTAGTTGGACTATTATGTCTGATTCTGGTTCTAGTGGTATCCGGTTTTTGCAGCAAAGGCTGCAAAACCAGGCTTGTTAAGCTTAGTCTAGATCCACACACTTACTTTTCATGCAGGGGCAAAAATGTTCTGCTGATTTGACTTGTAACGAGTGTGAACTTCTAACTTTGTCTGACTGGAGTGCTTTGGGGAAGTACATGAAGAAGCTAGAAAGAGATAGGATTAGGAAGGCCTCTTCTAGGTCTTCGAGGTCAGGAGGTAGTCAAGAGGTTTTTGTAAATCCTATTATTCCTGCTCCCCTGTAGTTCCTGTAGTTTTACCTACCCCGACACCGTTTCTCCCAATCCTGATACCGTGTCAGTCCTTAATGCGTTTATGTCTTCCATGCAGAAAATGGGGACAATTTGCAGCGGTTAGTAGACCGCAGTGATAATGAGTGTTGTGCCTTGTGTAAGTGTTGTGGAGGAGGTAGCTTCTCGGCCCATTCACGCTCCCAGGTCTAGGCCCTGTCAGGCTCCCAGGTTCCAGGAGAAGGCATGCCGAAAGGAGGTGAGTGGGACCTGCTCCCGAGTAGTTGCCCCCTCAAGCAGTCCTGTTGCCGCTTCCCAGGCTGCTGGCCCTCACCACCGAAAAAGGTGAGGAGCGGAGAGTGTCGAGTGGATCCAGTTGGAGTTCCTCCCCGCCTAGAGGTTGGCGTTTTGCGACTCTTCTAGACCTTTGAAGAGGTCTCGTCTGCTTTCTCCATTGAAGATTCCTAAGAAGAAGGCTCTTCTGGAGGATCCTTCCCCTCCTGTAGCTTTTGGGCAGAACCGAGAGGCTTTCTTCGTCGGACTCGTCTCATTCGTTATCGGCGGATCCTCCCTGTCAGACGACATTACATCTGATAGGCCTGCTCCTTTGGCGCCAGCGACTCCTGTGACTCCTGTTCCTGTGGCGCCTGCTCCAGCATTCGATGGACCTCAACAGCTTGTAATTGACGGAATTAACGCCCGTTTGGACTCGATTTTACAACTTTTGTCTAAAAATCAAGTCTCTTCTTTGGCTCCTCCTACGATGCCAGCGCGCCACCACATCGCCTCGTTCTATCGCCCGGTAGCGCCGCCCGCTTGCGCCTCCGTTGGCGCCACCTTTGGCTGCTGTGCCGATTGCGCCTCCTTTGGCGCCTCCTGATACCAGCGGCGCCGCCGACGACTATGTCTGCCGCTCGGTAGCGCCGCCGCTTGCGCCTTCATTGACGCCTCCTGTCGTTGTGGTAACGACGGCTCCGCTTTTGGCGCCACCTTCGATTGCTGTATCAACTGCGCCTCCTTTGGCGCCTCGATGGCTCCTCAACAGGCTCAATCTCTTTGGTGACACAGCAAGAATATGTCACTAGCCTTCCAGCCCCTTCGTGTAACTCAAGTCTCAGTTCAAGGAGACTTGGATGAAGATGTTGTCCAGCTGGACTTATCCCCAATTTCTGACGAACTCCTCTCGGGCTTAGAGGAGCAGTGTAAGGAGGAGAAGTCTCCATAACTCTCTTCCTACAAGAAGCTCTTGAAGTTCTTTATTGAGAACTTCCCTGATTCGTTCTCGCCTGCGGCTCCTCCGTCTCCTGGGTCCCAGTACAAGAGGGACAAGGCTTCTGTTTCTTCTTCGGACTTTACCAAACTTGTCCTGTCCGTCTCGGCGAAGAAAGGCCTTAAGAAGATGGATGCTTGGCTGGCCGAGAAGAGGGAAATTGGAAAGAACGTCTTCTGTCTTCCCCCTCCTCGTCGTTCCTTCCGTAACCGGAGTTGGTATGAGACTGGGGAAATGTTTTCCCTGGGTGTGGCTGCCTCCGCACAGGGGGACTTCTCCAGTCTCATGGATGCCAGCAGGAGGACCGCACTTAATTCTCTGAAGGGTCTTCTTTACGTCCTCCGAACTGGATCAAGTTTTCAAGAGCGTATTTCGGACTCTTGAAATTGTGAGCTTCCTGGACTGGGCGATTATGCCTTAGCCAGGAAGATTAAGGATTTTAATCTTCCTTCCGAGCTCTTGGATGATGTGGTAGGAGTAGTGGATTGCATGGATAGGGGCATCTGCGACAGTGCAGTAGAACTGGCCTCTTTATTTACGACAGGGTTCTCAAAAAGAGGCAACTTTGGTGCTCCTTCCTAGCAAAGGTGTTTCTTCAAGCCAGAAGTCGGCTCTCTTGTTTTCTCCTTTAAACAAGGCTCATCTGTTTCGCAAGAGTTAGTTGCTGCAATTTCCCAGGCATTAGCCCAGAAGTCAACCCAGGATCTTTTGTCGCAGTCTGCCAAGAAAGCGAAGAGACCTGTGCTTTCTACCGCTTCTGTGCGCGGTGTTTCGTCCCCCGCTTTCTCGTATGGACAGTATAAAGGAAGACCCTCTAAACGTGTTTTTGGCAGGGCCAGAGGAAAAGGCAAAGCCACGCCCTAGAACCTCGACGGCCCCAGAGAAGAAATGAACCTTTGTCCTCCATTCAGCTGTAGGAGCCAGACTGCAAAGGTTCTGGCAAGAGTGGCAACAGATCTCGGCAGACCCTTGGACGATCAAGTTTTAAAAGAAGGATATGCCATCCCTTCCTTTCCAAACCTCCTTTAGTGGAGGCTCCAGTTTCTTTACAGGCGTTTCGCACAACTCCATGAAACTAGACGCCCTTCGCTCAGAAGTCCGAGCCATGCTGGAGAAGGAAGCGATAGAACAGCTTCATGCCCCTCTATCTCCAGGTTTCTACAATCGTCTGTTCCTGGTTACGAAAAGCATCAGGGGATGGAGACCCGTCCTGGGCGTGAGTGCGTTGAATGTCTTCATTCAGAAGACAAAATTCTCCATGGAGACAACTCAGTCGGTCTTGGCGTCTTTACATCAGGGGATTGGATGGTTTCGATAGACCTCCAAGACGCTTTATTTTCACGTCCCGATACATCCAGCTTCAAGGAAGTTCCTGAGGTTCGTCTTGAGGGACAGGTTTATCAGTTCCGTTCCTCTGCTTCGGTCTGTCGACAGCCCGCAAGTTTTCACAAGGATCCTGTTGTCAGTAGCCAGACATCTTCACCTGGAAGGAATTGAGTTTCCATGTACCTCGACGATTGGCTGCTCAAAGCTGCTTGAGGAGAGCTGTTTGGAGGACCTATCAAAGACTCTTCAATTAACGAAGTCTCTAGGCCTCATTATCAACGAGAGAGAAGTCTTGCCTTACTCCCAGTCAGCAGATTGTCTATTTGGGAGTGAGTCTGGACTCTCAGACTTTTCAGGCTTTTTCTGTCCAACCAACGGATAGCCTCATGCCTGCAGAAGATAGACGACTTTCTGCAGAGGAAGATTTGTTCCATGAACGAATGGATGAGCCTCGTGGGAACCTTAACTTCAGTGGAGAAGTTTGTAAAACTGGGGCGCTTAAACCTGAGACCACTGCAGTTTTACCTGCAAGAGAAGTGGCCCAGAAACAGTTCCCGGACTCCTTCACATTCGCCATTTCGGAAAAGATAAAGGAGTGCCTCCGTTGGTGGAGGTCAGAAGGAAGGCTGTCACAAGGACTTCCTCTTCAGCTTCCGAACCCAGACCTAACTCTTTTTCCGACGCCTCGGACAAGGGCTGGGGAGCGACTATGGGGACAAAAGAAGTTTCGGGCCAGTGGCAAAGAGAAGAGAGAAACTGGCATATCAATCGAAAAGAACTAAAAGCGGTTCACTTAGCCCTGTTAGCCTTTCAAAAGAAGTGGAAGGCAAATGCGTCTTGGTCCAGGCGGACAACACGACACGCTCTGGCATACATTCGAAACAGGGGGCACTCACTCGTGGTCCCTCACGAGACCTCGAGGAGCTTCTAGTTTGGACGGAGGAGATCGGGACCAGACTAGTAACGAGATTTATTCAAGGGGAGAAAAATGTAGCAGCGGACCTTCTCAGCAGAAAGAACCAGGTCCTATCCAACGAGTGGACTTTACATCCCCTAGTTTGCAAGGAGCTTTGGAAGATATGGGGACGCCCGCTCATAGATCTTTTTGCAACCGACAAAACGACTCGGCTGCCCCTTTACTGCTCTCCAGTTCCAGACAACAAAGCGGTTTTCGTGGATGCAATGTTCATGGACTGGTCGGACCTGGACCTGTATGCCTTTCCCCCGTTCAAGATCCTGCGGCAGGTAATCTCTCGAAGTTCTCAAGCCATCGAAACGTAAGGATGACTCTGGTGGCTCCATTCTGGCCGTCCAGGGAGTGGTTCCCGGACCTTCTAAACCTACTGTCAGACTTTCCGAGACTTCTGCCAGAGAGACCAGATTTACTCAGACAGCCGCACTTTCAGAGGTTCCACCAAAACTTGTCCGCTCTTCATCTTGTCGCCTGCAGACTGTCAGGAGACTCATCAGAAAGAGAGGCTTTTCAAGAGAGGCTTCAGAAGCTATCGCGAAGCCAAGAAGAGAATCCTCCGACAGTGTTTACCAGGCGAAGTGGACACAGTTTAGGTCCTGGTGTCAAGAGAAGGCGTGTCTTCTTCTTCGACGTCTATAGCCAGATGGCCGATTTTCTCTTGTTCCTCCACAGAGAGAAAAAGCTTGCTGTACCTACCATTAAAGGGTATAGAGCCATGTTAGCTTCCGGTCTTTCGACATAGGGGTCTTGAAGTGTTTTTGAGTCAAGACCTTTCAGATCTGATTCGATCATTTAATACGTCAAAGAGAGACCAGAAGAGACCAGTGGCGTGGAATCTTGACGTAGTGCTGAGATGGTTACGGTCTCAGTCCTTTGAACCGATGGCGAATATCCCCTTGAAGGATCTCACGAAAAGACTCTTTTTGGTAGCTCTGGCTACGACCAGGAGAGTAAGTGAGCTACATGCGATTGACAAGAGAGTAGGCTTTGCTAAGGGAAGGCAGTATGTATGTCTACTCTTGGTTTCTTAGCCAAGAACGCAGACCCGTCTAGACCTTGGCCAAGAGAGTTTGAAATTAAGGACCTTTCCCAATTGGTCGGTCCCAAGAACCCGAAAGGTACCTCTGCCCTGTGAGAGCTCTCAAGTTCTACGTTCAGAGAACGAAGAAGCTCAGAGGTCCCAATGACCACCTCTGGTGCTCGGTTAGAGATCCTTCGAGGCCTCTCTCTAAGAATGCCCTTTCTTTCTTTTTGAGAAGCCTGATAAAAGAAGCTCATGAGCAGTGTGCTGACTCGAGATGAGTATTCTTAAGGTAAAAGCGCCGAGATTAGAGCGGTTTCGACTTCTGTAGCCTTTAGCAGAAACTTATCTGTGAAGGACTTGGTTAAGTCCACCTTTTGAGATGCAAGTCAGTGTTTGCATCGCATTATTTAGTGGACGTGCAAACTGTTTTCAAAGAGTGCAGTACGCTGGGGCCCTTTTATTGCGACTGACACGGTGTTGGGGGAGGGTGAAAAGGAGTCCGCTCCTTAACTAACATTTTCACCTTGGTGTTGGGGTTGTTGTTTTTTTGAAGGTTGCCTGGAGATACATGATGTGTTAGTATCTTCCAGTTTTTAATCTTTTGGTATTGGTTTTATGGTAATGTTAGGTGATCCCTCGTTTTGTTGTTCGTTGTACTGCGCCTGATCAAGGGCATCAGACTTGTCCGTGCGCAGCCATGTTCTCTCGGCAGGTACTGTTTTTTTATTGTGTCCGACACACGGATCCCTTATATCCTCTCGGCACAATATAAAGGCCAGCAGACTACAGAGGCAGTAACCACTGAGTCAGCTACCTTTAAAGGTAAGGAACCTATGTCTAACTTGTTGCAAGTAGATAATTCCAAGAATTTTATTAGCTGCCAGGCCCCACCTCCTCAAGGTGCCAATCAGCTATATGTAACTACCGGGTAAGTTGTATAAGTGAAAATGAAATTTTTATGATAAAATAACGTTTCACTTATACTTACCCGGTAGTTACATAATCATAACCCTCCCTCCTCCCCTCACCTGGGCAGTTGGGCAAAAACTTATGAAGTGTTCTTGGGACGGTTCCCGATACCCGATAGAGGGCGGGGTAGAGGGATCACCTTTGTAACGATAAGCGCTAAGCGCGAAATTTGAATACTGCCGTGACGTCAAAGACGACAGCTATATGTAACTACCGGGTAAGTATAAGTGAAACGTTATTTTATCATAAAAATTTCATTTTTGACTGGAATTAGCTCCTCAGGTATTTACTGCAATGTCAGCTTGGACTCACTTATAAAGGATACTAAACTACATTATCTTGACAATTGGCTGTTTCTGATATCATAGAAATGCAGTTACTTCAGAATAGAGACCATCACCTCATCTTCTTTTCATGACATGGTGGTTGCAGTAATTGGAAGCAGTTGGATCTTATGCCTGAGCAGCATGTAAATTTTGGGCATGGTGACAGGCAAGATAGCATTGAGCTTTGATAATCCTCTTGTTTCAGCAAGCTGAGAGAAGTGACAGTGCAATTCCTGTTGTTACAGGAACAACTAGCTCAGCCATAGCCTTTCATGCACTTCCATCAATGTTCACATCATTGGCAACTGAAGCAGCATTGGTTGGCCGCCAGCAGCCTTTCCTTTCACCTCATGGTATTAAGCCAGAAGTGAAGGAGGACCTTGTTTGGTGGCTGGACAACGGTGAAATGCTCTTGTTCTCAGACACACCAAGAAGGGGCAGAGTACATACCTGGGAGATCTCTCTGCTTCAAGTGTGTGGACAGAGAATGACCTTCATCTGCAAACTGATATCTTAGGAATGCTGGCTGTGTAGATAGTTACAATATTCCAAGATCAGATTATGTTCTCTCGATAGTGTTGGTGTTGCAGATGCTTGAGTGGGTTTGCCACATTGTTGAGCTGTCAGCAATGGACATTCTGGCTAAAAGGAATGTTTTGATGTTCCAGCTTATCCCCCAGTAGCACTTAGTAGGGACAGACTGATACCTTTATTCTTGAATTGCAAAAGGCTTTTGGAGTTTTGGGAACTCCAGTAATCAACCTGTTTGCCACTGTTATACAGGAAGCTCTTGGTGTTTTGCTGTCCCATTCCAGATCCCCAGGTCTGTCTTAGAAAACACTTTCCAGCAGCTCCAGTTCCACATTGTCTTAATTTGCTGAGTGATCAGCTGTGTTTGTCACTCCAGGTCTAAGGTAACCTTGGTACCTCCTTGTTGGTTCCATGTTGAATAGTATCCTAATAATTTGTTAGCTCTTCTGGTTGAGGCATTCAGGTACCCCATTTGCTGCCCACTCTTTATATGTTAGACACACATTTTCAGGTAACTTCAGTTAACTTTTGCTATGAAGTGGACCATCTCCGATTGGTGTCATAGATGGGTTCTTTCTGGTTGGAGCTACTTAGCAGCTAGCATATGCTAGGGAGTGGACCATCCCTGATTGGTGTTGTAGATGGGGTCTCTGTTGGGGCTACTTTGCAGCTAACATATACTAGGGAGTGGACTATCCACGACTGGTGTTGTAGATGGGTCTCTGCTGGAGTTACTTTGCAGCAGATCCTGAACTTCCTCATCCACCTTTCTTGACGGAAGCTCCTTTTAGTCCCTGCTGTGAAGCCTGTTAATGTCTTGAGCCAGGTCCTCTGACTGAAGGGCATGACCCTCTCTTTTGAAATTTGTCTGTGCACATAGAAGCTTTGAAAAGTTTTTCACCCCTAGGTAGCTTCAGCCTCAAGGTTAGGGTGTGGCTGTTGTACTTTACAGCCTGACTCTGACACTGCAGAGCCCTTTGGTAAGCCCTTGGATATAGATCTCGCCCTCTACTGACCTTAGCTTTGTTTTAGCAAGTTGACAAGTTGATATGGCACACTGTATCTTGTCTGGCTCTTTGAATACTTGGAATTTCTCTTGTTTTTGAGTGTGTGGCACAAACTCGAAACCCACCAATTCTGAAGAGGATTCAAGAATTGGTTGATTCCCTCCCTTCTGAGATTTTGTTAGTGGGGAGCCAGACTATCAGTTGAGAACCTGACCTTTTAGGCCAGAGTTTTGGGGTCTTTTTGTGGTACAGGTATTATTCTACTTACGATGGGGTTAGGTTCCTAAACCCCCATCGTTTGTTGGAAAAAACGTATCTCGAATATAGCCTAGCCTACAGTAGGGTATTCAGTACCATGTATACGTATATTGTAGCCTAGCCTACACTATAAAGTATACTCTATACTGTACATATTAATATCAGCTAATTCTGGAGGTTCATGCAGATTGACTTATGATAATTCAATAAAAAGAGAAATTAAATAACAGACAAGAATTAGCTTAGCCTACACTATGGTATATCGTATACATATACAGTAGCCTAGCCTACATTATACTGTACTCTATGTTCACATAATAATAATGTATTATACAAACATCAACATAACGAATAAGCATCTTTCCCATGGATCTTTTAGAGCATGCTTCAGAGCATATGAATACAAGAATTATATTTACCGATGGTTCCAAATCCAATGCTGGCGTTGGTTATGGAGTTTTAGTGAATCTTTTAACCGAAGAGGTGCTTCTTCAGTTGCTTCAAACTTTACAGCTGAGCTGTATGGCATCTTAGTAGCACTGGAACATATTGCAATACTCCCAGTGTCTGGCTACACAATATTTTGTGACTCTAAAAGTGCCTTAGAGTCCCTGGAAGTCTTCAATACTGATCATCCCTTAGTGTTGAAGATCTTGCAGTGGATCTTCTTGCACCATTGTAGAGGAAGCATTGTTTCTTTTGTTGGGTTCCTGCCCATGTGAACATATCAGGAAATGAAAAGGCAGGCCAGCTATCAGCAGCACAAATTCCGTACCCAGAAAATGTCCTGTTCCATATCGCATTCCATATTATATGGAAATCCATCCAGCAATTATGGGCACTTCAGTGGGACAGAGTAGGCCCCAATAAAATGAAAGAAATCACTAGTCAGACACACCCTTGGAAATATGACCTAATGCCAAGGAAGTGGGAGGTTGTATTGTGTAGATTACATTCTTATACGTTTAACTCACGGCTTTATGATGAATGGGGAGAATGAGCCCTTCTGTGACGATTGCTTGGTTCCACTGACTGTTAGGCATTTGCTGGTTGAGTGTCCCAGTCTGGTGGAACTTAGGAATCATTTTTATCAAATAGCAGTGAAGCAGGTGGTAATTATAACATGGCAAAACTGTTGGGAGAAAGTATGTGTATTAATAATGTTATCTCTTTTATCAAAGAAGCTGGTCTTCTCAAATATATTTGACAGCTGTGCTGTCTTAGTATATATATATATATTTTTTTTTCTAAAGTTATACTGTTTATCTGATCAAATCTATTAATAGTTCTTTTTAGCAGAATTTTATATATTTATTTATTTTAGCTAGTTTTCTTGTTTTTCCTTTTTAATAAAATTTATATGTAGTTCTTTTTAGCAGAATTTTAATTTTTATAACATACTATAAAAATGAAAAGATCACACTTAGTATTCAAGGCTAGTTGTGACGCCAGATAACTCTCAATTAATCAATCAATCCCATGGATCTTTTAAAATGTTATGCTCTACTTCACTGTATCCAATAATACTGTATGTTCATTATTCTTATATTGCTTTCGTATTATAAATTGCAATCATAGTGATCAGTGTTTTGGTTTGGAAATCGATTATGCGTTAAGTTTATTTCATCGTATTTAACTAAGTTCAGAGTGCTTTTCTTGCTTCAAGTTAGCATAAATGAATCTCTAGATACTCTGTTTATGTAAGACAAGGTTATTTTTCGTTATACGAAGTGTTTTTAAGTCGAAATATAACTTAAATGTCTCGTTGTGAAATTAATTTATTAATTTTTTCGTGAATAGATGACGTTGGGCGTTTGGGGGCTATGTTTGTTTTTTGTAAAAAAAAAATGAAGATTCCATTCTCCATTTTCACTTGATTTCATCATAATATGAGCTTTTCGTATTTACCTTTTATCGGCGTGAAAACAGCAGTAATATGTGTCCTTTCATGAAAGTAGTTTTGATTAAAATACTTTCTCTCTAATTTTATTTACGGTTGAGTTTCATCCATGTTGCCGATGCATGATAATTTATAATCATTAGCAGCTTGAACATTGTTTTCTCAGCTTTAGCTACAACTTGCAGCTTAAATTTAGCAGTATATTTCCTTGCCAATCTTTTATCCATAGCGAATAAGGGTATAATGTAAAAATATATCAGTCCTATTCTACTTAACGTCATTTGTAACATAACTACGGTAATTGTTTACTACCGTACGATGGTTGAAATACAGGCAAAACAGCTGTTGTTATCCGATTCGGTTGTTAGCAAAACAAAAGTTTCTTGTTCGGTTGTTTATGGTTGTATAGTAAACCCCCCATATTCGCGGACTCACCTATTTGCGGATTTCTCTGTGGAACATATACAGTATACACATTATTCACGGAAAATTTGCCCATTCGCAGTATTTTTAATGAATTTTAAACTGCCTGCGCCATGCCAGCAAGCAAAAACATGATAAACGTGTCACACATCACCCTTCATCCCCTCCAATTGCACACCACCACTTAACAGTCAGTCTGATTGAAGTCTTCTACTGTGGTATATCTCCCATACAGTTTTGTGTGCTCTGTCATTTCTTTGTTTGATAAAAGCCTTATTAAACCCTTCTGATGTTTTCAAACTTGTAAGAAGTGAAAGTGGTAGTGTGAGCAAGCCCAAGAAGGTCTGTGAGGTGCGTAAATTATCTGAAAAGATGAATGCCTTGGCTGTGATTGAAAAAATCTTATGTTAAGATTGCTAAGAAATGAGACGAGGACAAATCGTTGAATCTTGAAATTTTTAAGCATAGGAAAAGCATGTGTGAAAGTTTTGGTAGTGCACTTGCTTAAGCGTTGGTAAAAACAGAAAGTGATCTAAGCAAATGGATAGAAGGCATGACAATAAAAACAAGTGTGTTCTTATTGATGGAAACATTATACAGCAGAAGGACTTAAGCCTGTATGATCAAAGTGGTAAAACTGGTTTTGGAAAGAGAATTAAGAGTCATTTCCAGCCAGAGGGGATGGTTAAATTGATTTAAGAATCAATTTAATTTGGAAAATATAAAAATTACAGAATTGGTATCTGCGAATGAAGAAGTTGCTAACATGTACTGTGGAGTTCAAAGAATAAAAAACAAAGGCTACAATCCCACACCGATGAAGGAGGACTATTTTAGAAGGTGCCTGGCTTTAAAGCATGGAAGGACAGGCAGACTGTGGTGGTGTGTGGTAATGCAGCTGGCCATATGATTAAGCCTAGCATTGTTTACCAAGCAAAACACTTTAGTGCTTTGTAGAACAAAAGCACGAGGCTTTTTCCTGTTCACTGGCACTAAATACCAAGGCATTGATCACTGCAATACATTTACGCAGTGGGATGAATGTCCCGGAAGAAGTTGAAGCTACATAGAGAAAGATGGTTTGCCTTTCAAAATTATACTGTTTTAATAATAATTAATGCTCCTGGCTATCCTCATTCCATTGCTGTGGAACACCCAGAAGTGCAAATCATATTTTTGAAATGAACCTTACTTTTCCATTATACAGTATAGCTTGTATTTCCGCAGCAGTGGCAGTTCAACAGATTGAAACAAAATAACGAGAACACTCAGTTATCTGTGAATATCCGTCTTCTATCCATCTCCTTCCCCACCATCGAAACTGGTCAGTCTACATTAGACCCCTGGTATTTGTGGGGGTTAGGGACCACAACCACCCACAAATAGCTAAAATTCACAAATACTTGAGATCCCCTCTAAAAACGCTTGTAACTGCCTGTTTTAATAGTTCAAACACCAAATATACCTTAAACTATCATCCAAAAAATGCTTATAACTGCCTATCTGAATAGTTCAAACATCAAATATACCTTTAACTATCATCTTAAAACACTTTAATATGATTTTAGTCATCTTACAACATTTTAACTTTAAAAGTACAGTATATGGCTTACAGCTGCACGTGAACAATCTTAGAAAGGCGAAAACTAGTCAAGTTATCCTGTATATTCAGGCACACTTATTTTCTTTCATACAGTATTCAAGCCTTACTGTTTAATGTACATATGGGAAACATTGCCACATCGTTTGGCGAATTTTTGTAAGAAAAAACAAATATGGATATTTTGCTGTGTTTGTATTAATATTTAAAAACTAGTAAATAATTTTTTTTATAAAAAATGTATTTAGTCATGAAAATAAAATGAAAATAATTAGCAAATATTTTCTGTATGCTCCACAAACTTGAGACCCCCCCCCATCTAAAAATTCTTACAGCTGGTTATTTTAATAGTTCAAACACCAAAAAATGTCTTAAACTATCATTCTAAAACACTTTAATATAATTTCAAAGTAATCTTACAACATTATCCTTCAAAGTGCAGTTGACCGCTGCCTATTCGCTGTTCGGGATTCGCAACTTCACCTATTCGCCGGTTTCTGTGGAACCTATTCCCAAATTACTTATGAAAAATTTGGTAATTTGCAGATTTTTTGTTGAGAAATGTTCACTAACTACTGCATTTTCATGTTATTTTCATGACTACACTTTTTATGATAAAAAAAATGATTTACTAATTTTCAGATATTAATGTTAATTTAATTGCAGCAAAATATTGATAAAACATATTTTTTTAAATGCAAATCAAACATTTAGGTACAGCATTTAACTCTACTTGTAAATTCCCAGTGTTTCCCCTATGTATTGTATAAAGAAAACAGGACTGCTTCAATACTGAATGAGAGAAAATGGAGGGTCCTGGATATAGGGGTAACTTGAATAGTTTTCACACTTAGCTCTGTAAGCCATATATTTTTATATAAGCCACTTACCAAGTAATTACATAGCTATTAGTTTCTATTAACCGGCAGCCAGAATTTTGAAATTTGTGGTAGCGCTACTTTTGTTTTGGCTAGGCGAGTGACCCCGCCCACTTTCAGGGACGAGAGGAACCAGCTTAGCAGACGAGCTCAATATGTTTCTGCCAGCTGATGGCTGTGGTTACAGTGGTTGGCAGCAGTGGTTTTTTGAAATTTCTTTTCTCTCTTGATCTTGGATCATTGGTGAAGTATTCGCTTTATGGTAGCCTTTTCGACTCAGTTAGTTAGTATCAGGTTTTCTTTGAAGACTAGTATTATGGAATTTGACAATTATTTGGACTTTGACTCAACTTGTCAACATGTCTGACTCGGGCTCTCAAAGTGTTAGGTATTGCAGTAAAGGGTCAGTACAAGAGTGATTAGAGCATGGCATGACCCTCATACTCTCTGTACTTCTTGCAGGGGTCGAGTGTGTCTCTTGGGATCCGAATAGTTATTTGACGAAATTAGACAGGGATAAAAAGAGAAAAGCAGCAGCTAGAGCTAGTAGGAAGAAGACTTTAGCTAGTCAGGTGTCAGCAAAATCTTTGTCTGATAATTCTGATTCTTTACCCTTTGTTCCACCTGATCCCATCTCTCAGTCTGTACCAATTACTCCGCACCCTGGCTCCCTTGCTCCCGATCCTGACCTCATTACCAGCCTGGAATCGAGAATTAATCTTACGTTTGGATTACTCGACACGATGGAGGAAGTTGGTACTTCTGTTGAAGTCATAATGGACAAAGTGAATGTGAAAAGTGATAGTGAAGTGTTAGTGGAGGAGGTGGCTGTCTGTTCCGCCGATTCTCCTACGCCAAGGTCCCTGGCAAACTCCCCTAAACCTGGGAGGAGCCAAACTGGCAGCCCGAAGGAGGTCGGTGGGGTCTGCCCACAGGCAGTTGCCGAGTTCCAGGTCACAACAGAGCGCCGCTGGAAAGGTGTCTCTGTGGAAGTGGGTCGTCTGTCCTCTAATATTTCCAGCAGTGATTCCAGTCCTAGGTGCCAATGGCAAGGCGAATCTCGTCCTCTGAGGCTCTGAGGAGATGATGGACACACAACAGATGAATGGTGCTGCTCGAAGGGAGCCACAACAGAAGAAGTACCATGAACCACTGGAGAAGGAAGTTCTGGCGCCACTGGGTGCCTTGGCACCACAGACAACTTCTCCGCCAACGAAGATTTAGGAAAAGTAGGTTGTATAGGCACTGGAGAGCATTCTGACGTCACAACCTGTCTCAGCAAGTCCTCCAAAGCAAAAGATGAATGCTTAAAAGAAGATGAAGTTCTCGATGCCAAAGAGCTTCCGAGAAGTAGCATGCCTAAAAGGAAGAACTTGCCCCACTAACACTGGCTGATCCTGGGAGAAACATCCCGGACTGTCCCAGAAGCTACAGGAAGGAAGATGTTTTGGAGAAGCCTATTTAGCCTTCTTAGTCAGGACAACAGAAGATAGAGAAGCTTCTGTTGTTCTGACTAAGAAGGCTAAAGAAAGTTACCAATATTTAACTTCACTTACAGATCTTTGACTGATTTGGTGGGTGTTTTCAGCAGATATTAGTTGGTTGTGAATCCTGTCATCTCTTATTTCTTGATTGGAAGAGAGATCCTTATCAAGTTTAGAGGATCCTTTTTAGCATGTTTCCCTAAAACTCATTCTTAAGAATATTCTTGTAAAACTTCCACTTGCTAAAGTTTTCTACGCTTCCACATGATTCTGATGTTCACGTTGATACCATAACCATCTTGTGCTAGAGTGAGGCTTGTCTGGTGTTGACTTAGGAGATAGCAAGTTTGGAAGAGGTTCAGCTACTAATGTTTTCAGAGGCAGTGGTTAGTTTCTCTTTTCTGGACTTGGACTGGAGGTATTTCCTGAGCATGCACCTCTATAGGCATCTTCATTAAGTTCTTAGTTTCCTAGTCACTCTTAAATTCCGCCAGTTCCAGCTATTAGGGATTTTAGGTCTTTGTCTTCCTATTTATAGGTAATGCTATACTAGACATTGATTACAACCTGGACTACAGGAGGTCTTTAGGTTGGGTATAATTAAGGTGCCTGGTACACCGTAACTCTTTTTGGGAACCTTGATGGATTTAGTTTTTGCCTCCAAAGCTGTTTGAGTCTTTAGTAAAAGCCTCTTGAAGCAATTAAATGCTCTTTTGGTAGCCCTAGGACCTGTGATATGGTAAGAGAATTACAAGTGTTGCGGAATGCTGGCTTTTACATTGAAGATACTAGTCTTTTGTTCCTGACCTAGGTTGAGAGTAAGAATGTAATGTCCTTTTCATTAGGTCTTTGGTTAAGGACTTTCATACTAATTTCTTTCCTTAATGGAAGGTAAGCCACTGAACATGTGAGCAATGGCTACAGCTTTTAAATTCGAAAGAACTTATCCTTGGATAAGATGTTGAAGTCACTCAGTGGCATGGTAATCTTGTATTTGCTTTAGGTTATCTTCATGGTGCAGAGATTAAATATGATTACTGCAGAGCATTAACTCCTCTGGTTTATGCAGGGGATATTATGTTCTGAATCAATAGTTAGCCTTTTTTGGACTACTGCTTTTTAAACATGGTTTTCGTGTTTTGGGAAGCTTGGAGGTACTCAATGTTGAGTTGTGAGTGAGGTACAAGTGAAAGTGCAGGCCTAGATACAACTGATTTATTAATTCAAAATCCACAAATGTCATGGGCCCATGTGGGTTGCAAAGTAGTCCCAACCTCTTGACAGGTGAGGAAAAGGGATTAAGAAGACATCTGTGTCTTCTCATAGATGTAAAATAACCAATATACAAATACAAAACATATGAACACAAAGGAGATACACAGGACTGAATGGATTACATTTTGATCTGTGGAGTGATAACAATGTGTGAAAGGTAGCGATAACATTATCGGAAATATTTACATAAAACACAGTCTTGAGGATTTGTGTTTTCTGTCTTGCCTTGTGTTGAGCGCATGGTCCGTTCCACGAGGTGAGAGCTGGTTCATCGCCAGGTAGGCCATGTGGTTGATCCACATCAGGTTACAGAGTATTAGAAGTACAGTATACCTTTTTGTAAAGATGTACTAGTTAGTTATCCATCGTTGGCTTCTGCTGAAGGGGGCATCCTCCAAAGAGAACCCAGCTGTTTTAATGATGGGGATCTTGTACCTGAATGGCAATCCTCCTAAAGCAGCATTAATAGCCTATGGATTGAATTCACTGGTTAAAACAACACTTGTTTTGTACAAAATATTTGATCACTAAATAGCCTTTAAAGAGTTGGCTGATTCCCACTTTATCCACCTCCTTTTTCAAGTGTGGGAATCAGCTATTATACTGTAATGGAGAGATAAGGTTTATTTCAAAAGTATAAATTTAAGTTTTATATATGTAACTTGCCAAGTAATTACATTGCTTACAGTTTCACTTGCTGGCAGCTTAAAAATTTTGAAATTCGTGGTAGCACTAGTGTCGGTGTAGGTGACTAGACCCTGCCACTTTTGGGGTGAGCAAGGAACCACTTCAGCAGAGAGCTCAGTTGTTTTCTGCCAGTTCCCAACTGAAGTTCAGTAGTGAGCAGTCAGCTTAAATTTTGGCTTCGTCAGTTTTCCATTGAGATTCTTCTTTAGGTGGAGTACTGGTAGCCTATGGCTTTGTATTTACATTAGACTTTCTTAGCAAGACGGTTACTTCTCAAATTAGGACGCTTTTCTTCAACTTTTGACTTTGATTATAACAATTGTTGACTTGTTAGTTAGTATGTCTAACTCTAGTGCTACTAGCTTCCGCTAATGCAGCAAAGGCTGTAATACAAGACTTACTAAAGAGAAATATGTATCTCACTCTTATGTGTGTAGGATGCAGGGGACAAGAGTTTTCAATTGATCGAACCTGTGATGAATGTTCTGAGTTGAATGCTAAACAGTGGAAGGTTTTGGGGTCTCATTTAGCAAAATTAGACAAAGATAGAAAACATAAGGCAGCCACTAGAGCCAAGAATGAGATGGTAGATAGCAAGACTGTAGATAATTCTGCTGATGATAATATTCCTGCTTTATCTATGCCTGCTCCCACTGTGTCACCTGTTCCCCATCCTTTGACTATTCAACCTCTTCCTTTATCCAGCTCCCTTACTTCCAATTCCAACCCCCTTGCCAACCTCGAGTCAAAACTTGCGTTTAATTTCGGTGTTAAAATGGGGGTTAATAGTGGATACAGTGACTCAGTTGGGTGCTTCAGTTTGTGTCCTTATGGACAAAGTGGAAAAAAATGTTAGTGTTAGTGAAGTGTCAGTTGGGGGAGGCGGCTGCTCGTCCCACCCACGCTCCTAGGCTAAGGTCACTGGTGTACTCCCTTACACACGGGAGCAGTCATGCTGGAGGCCAAAGGGAGGTCGGTGGGGTCTGCCGACAGGCAGTCGTCCCCTCAGCCTGACCTGTTGGAGCTTCCCAGGTCGTGACAAAAGATTGCCATTGTAAAGGTATCCAGACAGAAGTGAGTAGGCTGTCCTTGAGTTCCGAGGCTACCAGTCTTGAGAAAAGGTGCCAGTGGTGTTTTACTGATGAATCGCTGCCACTGAAAAGCCCTGTGGCTTATACGGTCCGCTCCCCTCCAGTGCTTTACAAGAGATTTAGAGAGACCCTGCAGCAGCCTTTGTGTAGTTTCTGGGATTCCCCAGAATGCTTTTCTCCAGAACTCCCTGTGCAGGAACCCAGGTGTTTGTCTGCACTAAGACACTCCTCATCTTCTCGCGAGCACCCAAGAGCAGCTGGCACATTCTCCGATGCGTCTGGTGCCAGATGCCAAATGCCTGATGATAGCTAACCCTTTGACACCTGCTGCTGATAACAATGGACCCATCGCTAGCACCAATTCAGCGTCAGCTGGCTGATATCTTAAGTTTGCTTAAGAGAGAACCCTTTTCTTTGGCCCAGGCCCCTCAGGAGTTGCTTCTATCCCGTTTTGTCGGAAGAAGGAGATATGGATCAAAGCTCCCCTCTGACAGCCTGTGCAGCTTTATTGACATACTTGCTGCAGAACTTTCTGGGATTCTTCTTGCCTTCAGCTCCGGCCTCCCTGGCTTCAACCTTTTTCATCAATGATAAGCCGACTCCTCCAGGCTGCCGAAGATGGTGCTTTCATCTTCCGTTAGGAAGGTTCTCAATGAGCTAGGTGTTGGCGCTCGGAGAAGAGAGAGCAGAGGAAGCCTTCGTTCAGTTATCTTCCTTCTCATCTCGTGTGCTGGAGGTATTCTTCTTACGACACCATAGAGAAGCTTCCTCATTGGGAGTGGCTGCCTCCTCCCAGGGGGGGCTTCCCAGGACAACTTCTCAGGACTTACAGACTTGTTTTGGAGATCGGCCTTTGCTGTCGTTAAGGTGATGTTCTCCCCTACAGAACTCGACCACCTTCTGAAGAACCTTTTTAGAATTTTTAAAGTGGTGAGCTTCTTGGACTGGTCGGTGGGTGTATTATCCCGTAAGATCAAGAATTGCTCTTTGCTTCCTGAGGACATCATGGCAGATTGGCTTAATGTCCTTTTGTGCACAGATAGGGGCATCAGGGCTCTCAAGAGTTAGCCTCTCTCTACACGGTGGGAGTACTGGAGAAGAGAGGGCTCTGGTGCCTGTCCACCAGGAAGAGCGTCACGGCTTCTCAGAAGTCTGCCCTTTTATACTTTCCTTTCGATCGCCAGCACTTCTTCCCTCAATCTACAGTCAGCAACATATCTTCAGAACTTCAGAAGAAAATCACACAGGACCTTTTAGTTCATTCATCTAGATGCCCCAGGGATTCTTTGTCTATGAGTACCAGGACCACTTCTCCACTTCAGCCACTGCCCTTTAAGGGTAGCAGAACCAGAACTCAGTCAAGGCCTAGGATGAACATGTGTTTTTCGTCTCGCCCCATTTAAGAAGTCCTCCTCCAAGCCTGCTGCCTGGAAGTGAGTATCCTTTCCTCCATGCACCAGTAGGAGCCAGGCTCCTCCATTACTGGAAGAGGTAGAGCGCAAGGGGAACAGAAGAGTGGATCGTGTCAGTGCTGAAACAGGGCTACTCCATTCCATTCAGGGAGAACCCATCATTAGTCAACATGCCCATCACATTGACTGCTTACTTGGTAGGACCTGAGAGGTTTTCGGCCCATTCCAACAAAGTTTCAGCCCTCTTCGAGAAGAGGGTCATCGAGGAAGTCGAAGAGGTCAAGTCGGACGGTTTTTACAACCACCTCTTCGTAGTTCCCAAGGCATCTGGGGATGGAGACCGGTACTGGATGCAAGTGCCTTTAATTTCTTTGTCGAAAAGACAAAATTCAAGATGGAAAAAAGTCACTTTGTTATGTCATCCATTCACTGGGGCGACTAGATGACAACTATAGACATGCAGGATGCCTGTTTCCACATTCCTGTACATCCAGAGTCCAGGAAATATCTAAGATTTGTATTTCGCAACAGAGTGTACTGGTTTCGGGCCTTATGCTTCGGCCTTTCGACTGCTCCACAAGTTTTTCACCCGAGTCATTGCTCTGCTTTCCAAGTGGCTTCATCTGTTGGGGATAAGCATCTCCCTCTTTCTAGACAACGATTGGCTCCTTCGATTGCTGTTGAAGGAGAGGTTCATGGAGGACCTTCTGAAGACCCTTCGTGTAGCACAAGAGTTAGGTCTCCTAATCAACCTCCAGAAGTCCCAGCCAGTTCCATCTCGCACGATTCACTGTTTGGGGATGATGATAAACTCTCAGAGTTTTCAGGTTTTTCCGTCACCCAAAAGAATTCAGTCGTGCCTTAAGAAAGTTAATGAATTCCTCACCCGTCAAACCTGCTCGGTGAACCAATGGATGAGCCTTCTTTGTACTTTAGCCTTCATGGAGCAATTTGTTTCCCTAGGAAGGCTCCATATGAGAACTCTGGTTTTATCTGTGGGCCGCTTTGGTTTTATCTGTGGGCCAGCTGGGAGGAGAGCTCACCCGGACACTTTTGTCTTTCCGATACCTCAAGAAATAAAGGAGGATCTCCTGTGGTGGAAGTCAGAAGGCAGGCTGTCAGAAAGGAAGTCCCCTCTTCCATTAAACCCCAACCTAGACTTCTATGCAGACACATTGGATCTGGGCTGGGGGCATTTCTATGCGCCCAAGAAGTGTCAGGAACTTGGTCCCAGGAGCAGATTCACTGGCACATCAACCTCAAGGAGCTGACAGCAATTCAGCTGGGCTTTCATCATTTTGCTTTCGTAGTCCACAGTCAAGTAGTGACCGTACACTCAGACAACACTACGGCCCTGACATATATAAAGAAGCAAGGGGGGCGACTCATTTGTTCTCCCTTTGTGGAGCAGTGAGAACTCTCCTTTTATGGGCAGACCACAACCGGACCAAGTTGGTGACACAGTTCATCCAGGGCAAGCTCAGTGTCCTTGCAGATGGGTTGAGCTATTGCAGTCAGATGCTCCCCACAGAATGGACTCTTTATCTGCAGGTGTGCGAGGATCTGTGGAAATTGTGGGGGAGAACGCTTATAGATCTGTTTGCAACATCCAAGAATCATTGGGTTTCCGGATCTCCTCAAGCTACTGACAGACTTCCCAAGGTTGTTACCACAGAGACCAAGTCTGCTCAGACAGCCCCACTTCAGGTGGTTCCACCAAGGACTGTCCACTATGGCCCTGAAAGGGTTCAGACTATCAGGAAACTATTCAGACAAAAGGGGTTTTCAAGAACAACTTCGAAAGCAATTACAGAGTGTAGATGCCCCTCTTCTAGCAACAAGGTCTATCTAGCCAAGTGGACAATCTTCAGAGCCTGGTGTAGAAGACATGACATCTCGTCTTCTAAGACATCTTTAGCAGTCATTGCTGGTTTTCTTCTGTACTTGAGGACATCAAGGGGTCTTTCCTCTTCTACGATCAGAGGATGCAGGGCTGAGTTGGGCTTGGTGTTTTGGCACAGAGGAATGGATCTCTCAGCCAATCAAGACCTGTCTGACTTCCTAAAATCCTTTGATACCTCCAAATCCAAAGGTCAACAGGCCATCTCTTGGAATTTAGACATAGTTTTGAAGTGGCTCTCAGGACTTCGCTTCAAGCTTCTTCGTTCTGCTTTGCTATGAGATCGTACCAGGAAGCCCCTTTTTGTTGTAGCATTAGCAACTGCCAAAAGGGTCAGTGAGGCACACGCTCTTGACAAGGGAGCCAGAGTTTCCCAAGGTAATGCTGTATGTTCTTTCACCCTGAGCTTTTTAGCTAAAAATGAAGACCCAAACCAAATCTTGACCTCTTTCCTTCACAGTTAAAAGCCTGATGGAAATACTGGGCCCAGATGAGGAGGAGAGAGTTCTGTGCCCAGTAAGAGCACTGAGGTACTACTTGCGCAGAATGGAGAAGATTCAAGGTCCTATGAGTAATTTATGGTGCTCAGTTAGAAATCCGTCTGATGCCATGTCCAAAAATGGCTTGTCTTTCTTCTTGAAGGATCCGATCTCTGAAGTCCATTCTCAGATTGGAGAGGAGGCTTTATCGTCCTTCAGAATCGTCCTTCAGAGCTAAGGCTCGAGATCAGAGCGGTCTCCACATCATTAGCCTTCAAGCACAACCTGTGCCTATCATCAGTTTTTCAAGTGACCTACTGGAGTTGCAAGTCTGTCTTCATGACCCATTATCTTCGTGACATGGAAACTACTTTTGAAAATTGTATTACTTAGGGCCGTTGTCCGTGACTGCCATGGTGTTGGGGAGGGAGCATAGGAAGCTTTTCTTCGTTCCTATTCTCTTTGCCTTGAACTCAGGTGTTGAGTTGTAAGGGGAGCCTGGGGGTACTGTGTACCTAGAGACCCACCAGTCTTAGTTTTAATGGGTGGGTGGTATTTTTATATTATATGGTGTAGGACTGTAGGTGATGTTCGTGATTTTTTATTCTGGTCATTTGGTTTGTTAGTGCTGTGCCCAGGGCAGGGCCAACTGGCTACTTGTATACTTTGTTAGTCACCGGGTTCATCCCCTGCTGCAAAATGCCCACTGATGTAGAGGGGCGTTTGGCCAGCTCGCCACACCCTACATGGTTAAGATGACTGCTGACCAGAGGTAGTATCCATCTGCAGCAGCTCTCTTACCAGGTAAGGAACGACAAGCATTGTACCAATGCTAATGTGCCAATTTGGGATTGAGCAATGTAATTATATGGAAAGAACGGCAAAAACAACTGAGCTCTCTGCTGAAGTTGTACCTTGCTTACCTGAAAAGTGGGCAGGGACTAGTCACCTACACTGACACTAGTGCTACTGCAAATTTAAAAACTTTTAAGATGCCGGTGAGTGAAACTATAAGCAATGTAATTACTTGGTAAGTATATATAAAACTTTTTTTATCATAAAAATGTCATTTTTCTTATATAGGATAATACATATAAATAAATGCACTACATTCGACAGAAGAAAAATGAATCGAGACAGGCACATTAATAAGAGAGGAAAGGTGCTTGAGTTGCGGTTTTTACTAGGGTACGCATACTGTACTGCCACTGTTTTTATCATTTTAAAATCACAGTGGTTTCGTAAGATGTATGGTGACCACAAAGAGTTCAGGGCAAAGCTTTCACAATATTAAATAGACCTTCCTATCACCCTAACTTATGCCATCTTGCCTCACTATTGCTCCCATTCCTGGCTGTCTTATTCACATTAAATGACTGATCATATCCCAATGTGGCTGGTATTAGAAGTCAGATTTCAGGATAAGGAGAAAGGGTATCTGAAAGAAAATTTGGAAGTTTACATACGATGATGGATAGTGAATTATGAAGGGGAAATGTAGATGGTGGTGGCTTGGACCCACCTTCCAAACCATCTGAGGGAAAATAGTACTTGATAGCATCAGCCAGGCTCTTGTGGCCAGAAGTGTGAAGACCCAGACCTGCTTGGATGAGAACTATGAGATGGGAGGCTGGAAATATTAAGGATGTGAGTGATGGAATTTCTCCGAGGCCTTTTGCATTGCATGCTTCTGGTAATGTTGATTGGAATTTTGGAATTCTGACTTCACTTGTGATTGTGCTTCAGTAAAATAATTTTCTCTTTTGTATGGTTTGATAAATCTGTATGAGAATCCAAGGTTGACTGCTGCCATTGTCATTTTATATGTGTCGTGTACAGAGTAATCTTTTTCAAGAAAGAGTTCCTGTAAGCATTCCTAGTTATTTTGCCCATCACAACACAAATATAGTCTGATATACTTTTTGTTTTCAAACTCAGTTGTCCTCTTGTAAATTTTGTCACAAAGATGTCTAAACAAAAAGTATAAAATAAATTTTTTTAAAATAAAAATTTAATTATTAAAAGACTAATAAGTCCATAATTTTGTTTAGGTCAAATGCAGTACTAGTAGTTTTATGTTTTAATTTTTATGTCAGAATCCTATTTGTAGGATCTTTTCTGATTATTGTGTATGGCTCTCATTTTAGGGTGTGGATCAGTTGGTCTTCTGATAAGGATATTTTCTTGAAGATGGTGGGTACTGCCTTTAAATATTTTTATCAGATAATATATTGTTGAAGTTCCTCCATTTTGGTTTGTGACAGCTGTGGTGGAGTTTCAGCTCTAGTAAATATCAGCATGTGCTCACTAACCATGACTTGAGTCCAAAATGGCCTTTCAGAATTATTTGCTTTTTTGACATCAGGAATATAGTTATGGAATTCTTCAGCAGAGACTGTTAGTTTTGATTTGATTTCATGGTACTGTATAGTGTGGTGCAGGTTTATCAAGTAAGGAAATTGTCATCCACAGGTTTCTTTTTTCATTCTTAAGGTTTTGTGTCTTAATTTGGGTATTGGTAGCCTACTAAGGCCTTTTAACACTGGCAAAGGTAACTGATGGATTTGAATACTGGTGTACAGATTTAACTTCTACAAAATTATTAAATTAGAAGTGTTGCTTTGAAAACCATCTGTATTTTATAGAATTTATAAAATTATTTTTGCATTTGTAATGATATTTTTGTTTTAGTAAACTGGTGCTTGAAACTTATTATGAAGGTGCTAGCTGAAGTACATTTTTCTGGCCTTTTTATTTCCAGAAGTTTTGTTAAGAATTTTCTTCATAAATACTTTAGTGCAACAACTTGTTTATATGAGTAGTCAAAAATAGTTTTTTAAAATATGGGTGTTCATGAGAAAAGATTGTTTAATATTCTTTTAACACCTCTGTGACATTGAAACCTACACATTCTGAAATTTTGGGAAACTGAAAATGGAATTCTTGGCCAACAGGCAGTGTTCACTTTATCTCTTTCATACCATTTTTCATGTTGGATTATTGTCTACAGTTTGATTTATGTGCTTTATGCAAAAAAAAGTATCCCTGACACAGAACCATCACTACACACACCAAAAATGAGTGTTGTATTAGTAAGTTTCATAGCTAAGACTAGTTTCATGACCACGACAATGGCCAACAAGAAAGTAAGCTTGACAGTCAAGTGAGTGAGCAGTACCCCACCCATCACCTTCCTGCCTATAGCTTACTGTCTTGTTACCAGTTTCAACAACCAAACCAGCTTACACTGAAATATAAAAGCATGTACAGTAAAAGATAAAGGTTTGTTTTATTACTAGAACAAACAACTTTTTGGTGAGTTCATCATCAAAAAGCTGTTTTGTCCTAATGATAATACAAACCTTTATCTTTTACGTGCTTGTATATTTCAGTCTTCTGCTGCTGCTGCTACTCTTGGTGAGCATTTTCATGGTACTTTTTAGGGGATTAGTTTCCTGATACTCTTGGAGAGCAGACTACTATTGCTGCTGACCTCAGGGAGTGATCTTTTGCCGTTGCTCTTGGGTAGTATTCTTCTGCTCTTGTTGTAGCAGTCTTTGGGTAGTATTCTTCTGCTGCAACTGTTGGGGAGCAGTCTTCTGTTGCTGCTCCTTTGGAGCATTGATGTGGTGGAGTCCTTCAGGCTGGTTACAGGCTACCCCCAACCTGTTCTTCAGGATCATCCAAATCTCTTACTTGCTGGAGAAAGATGTGCAGGAAATCATTGGCCGCTCTCCAGATTTCTACAGTTTGGCTTTTCTTCGTGGAGTGGTGATTTTTGATAGACCTGAAGTATGCATGTTCATGTATACCCATCCATTTGGAGTCTTTTGATGTACTTAATATCTGGTTCCTCAGCAAAGGCTGTGCTTTAGATTGTTAGCTGCCCTACAGTTCTTCACACAAGTATTCATGCTGATATTGGCATGGACCCATATTTTGTCTGTCTGCTACAGTATCTTGATGATTGGCTGATTCTGGTATCTTCTAAAGTGCAGTTATTTTGGAATCAGGACTGACTACTCTTATTTTGCATTTATATGGGTCTTGTGGTAAGTTGGGAAAAATTGGGCCTTCAGCCAATGCAGCCGATGAAGTACTTGGGCATACTGATCGACACGGTAGCGGCAGGGGCTGGAGCCTCTCCTGCAGACACTTAAATTAGCAAGATCAGGGAGTTGTTGGTATAGTTACTGTCTTGAGAGGAATGACTTACTTGGTTTTGGCAGGTCAGTCACATCTCAGTATTGGAGGTCATCCTTCATTGGTGTCTTAAGCAACACTAGTCACCTGCTTCCAGTCATCTGACACTTCCTGTGCCCCTGAGCCAGGAGGGGTGAGGCACACATGAATGGTTACTTTGCTTTGGATGTTTGGACATGAGGTAATTTTTACCTACACATTGTTTTCAGAAACACTCAGTGTTTCTGGCACTGCAGGGATGTCAGGATCAGTTGGTGGGCCATGTTGTAATACTGCACTGATGATTGACACTGTCTGATGTCATATGTCAACAAACAGGGCTGGGGTAGGATGGTCTCCCTCTCACCAGTTGAACAAGTTAGCTCCAGGAATGTGCTGTTTGCCATTCCATTGAGCTTTCACCTAGGTAAATACTAGTTGGCTGGAAAACACTCACAAACCAGTTCAGTTTCAGGCACTTTGTAGGGTCAGAGTGGTCTTTGTACCTGCATGTAGAGAAAAAGCCATGAAAGTTTGGAGAGCACTGATGATTATCTGTTTGTTACACAGCTAAACAGGAAAATGTCGCTGTTCTGCCCTCCTGTCTGAGACCCATTGGCTTCATTGGAGGATGTCATTTGATATCCATGTGACAACCTTGGTGACCATTCCTTACCGATCCTCCTCATGGCTCAGAGTTAATGGTATCTAAAATGCTTGGGCCTTTTTGTTGAGATGTAAGAGAGATGTGTCTGTCAGGTTCAGTAATGTGTGTATGTGTCTGTGTCTGTCAGGTTCAGTATTGTTCTGAAGTCCATAGCACATTTTTACCAGGTGGTGTGGCCATCTTTGTCATGTAGCCATTTTTTAACAGATTGCTGACTTCCTAGTCCACTTCCATTGAGACAATTTTCACTCCATTTCTGCCATCAAGTGCTATAACTTGGCCCTTTCTGCTGAAGGATAGGGCTTCTTGGCCTCTTTTGAAGTCTCCATGCTCTTGTTTGCCTTAGGATTGTCATCCAAGTGCTGTTGGGAAGGCTTCTGGTGGAGATGTCATACTTGAGGTTGAGAGTAGGCAAGCTTTTTGGCCTCTCATACTTGGCTCTTGTTTTTGTTCCAGAGTTTGTGACAAAGACTCATAACCTTTTAGTCCTTGATGAAAGATTCAAGATCTTGATCCCATTCCCCTGAGACTTTAGGTGGGATCAAGATGAGATGCTGTTTTATCCAGTGAGAAATCTGCTGTACTTTCAGCATAGAACTCAGCATCTTTGCTAGTCATTAATGCCTGCAGGCTCAAGAGGGAGGTATTCAAGAACAATTTCATTCTGGTTTTGGAAATATCATTAAGCAGACATGTGAATCATTGTATAAGGGTGACAGCTCATACCCTGGATGAAGGCTCACAAAGTCAGGGCATTGCTTTGTTCGTGAATTCTGCCATTAGGAGAATTCTTGAATCCCAGGTATTGATGTGGAAGAACTTCTTGGTACTGCAGGTACTGATGGCGGGGCAAGTAACTGGCATTGTCAGACTTCCTTTACTTCTTCTTACTTCAGGACATCACTTTTTTGTTAGGAGTTAGGACCTGTAGTGGCTGCGCAACATGGGCAGCATCCCTGGCTCATTAAACAGAAAAACAACTCTCCCAATGTTCATAGTTGGTGATAAGTTGGGTGAAATGCAATAATTTTACAGCCACCTGAGCAGGTAATCCTGTCACTCATGAGAAACCTGTTATTCTTAATTTTCTGGCACAGGGCCCTATCAGCCTCAGCTTCATATAATAAATCCCTTAAATATCCACATATATATGGGATCTTTCTTAGAAAGTGACCCCCAAGGGTTTTCGGGTTTCGTTATCTAGGACTAATATTTCTTGAGGGTCATTATCTTTATGATATTTACAGTCTTTTGTTGATGTTTTTACAGTAATCCCCAATGTGCTCGTACTAAACATGCCGCAAAGGTGGACACATTATGTACCAGGTTAAAACCCATGGGGGTCACTACCTAAGAAAGATCCCACATATGCACTATCTGCAACCTGATATTATTCGTAAACACCACAGCCTCCCAAAGATATACATGGATAAATGAGTAAAAGCCTTCCGTATGGTTGGAGATGCTCTGCGGATGGAAAAAAGCAATGGTAATGCTGTTAACAGTCATGTAGCACATGGGAAAGAGGGATTGTGGGGGTTGTAGGCCAGGTTAAGCACTTTTGGTGGGATCTTCTGCATGAAAGCTTTATTTTGTCTATCATATTTGAGTGGCTAAATATTGTGGAGGGGTAAGCTGTGGTAAATGCCAGTAGGGTGGGAGGGTTGGAAAAGAAGAGCTGAGGGGGGAGGGCTGGGCAGGCCCTCATCTGCTTGGGAGCTTTCGTGACTATTATTGGCTTTAAAGCAATATTGTATGTAATGTCTTTACATGTCATTTTGTTTATCACTTTGAGTGGTGGAGAAAGATGTGTCATGACTACACCATAGAAGTTTCATTCTCCCTTTGCTGCTTGGTGTGTGTACGTCCCCCTCTCTCACTCTCTTCCATCACCCCTGCCTCCAGTGGATAACTTTGCTGGTAGCCATGTATTTACAAGTGCTTAATTGCAAACAAAATGATTTTAAATAAATTTTTCTGGAGTTGAAAACCAGTGAACTGAAAACTTAGACAGATTAGAAAATAACATAATTTGTACTGTATAAACTGCCCAGCCTTGTTGTGTCAGAACTTTTCTTGCCCATTAGTGTCTCAGTCTGCGTATATGTGCATTTATACACATATGTATGTGTGTATACAGTGCAGTATTTATGTTATATTTTTTTTTAGATATTTCTAATATGAAAGTCCTTTAAAATTATTTTTATTTTAGCTTCTTATTTAATTTCATTACAGCGTCAATAATCTTGTTGCGATGCCAGTTTGAGCAATCAAAAGTCAGTCTATCAGTCAGTCTTGTTTCCAGTTCATTCAGTTGTAACTGTTTAAAAACTGCATAAAAATTCTCTTTCTCGTACTTGGGTTTACTTGTGTTGATTTCTGTGCTGTAGAGAGTTCGGCATGTGTTATCCACTTTCTAAAAGTCCCTCATATTCAAAGTGTGAACTCTATATACTGTACATGATAGAGTGAAAATTCCTAAATGGAATATAGCAATTAATTAATGTTTTTGTGTTAATTGGTAAATTTGATGCATTTGAAGTTCACCTTAAGTTTCAACCAGTGATGTAATTTAAGCTCTTGTAGTTTGTGTGTTTTGGATGGTAAAGAATTCATACATTTTTGTATGACATAAAAAAAGTAACTACAGTATTGCTGTAATATGCCTTAAATAAACCGTGCACAAACACAGATTTGATTGAAATGTTTATTAGAATTTTAATGTGGAGGAGCCAAAATGCAGTACGAAATGGTAGCTACTTGTTCAGTATAAAGCTTTCTCTTGCAGGGTTATTCTGTATACAGTATATGTACATAAAAGATTTTTGCAGTACAGCCCACGCAAGCAGCTTAAGCATTGCTCACAGGTAAAAGAGTGAGTGAGTTTCAATATTAAACTTTTTTATACATTTTATTTATAGAATACTGCACAATTTGGTATTTATTTTGTGTACAGTACCCTACAGTATATTCTTTGTTGTTTGTAAGCATGTACAGGTTCACTGTGGTTTGAGTCACGGATTTTTTATTTTGGACCTGAAGCTGGGCTAGTTGGTCATTTTTAGTAACTTGCACTTGGCTAGGCTTGCTGTTCCTGTCTCAGTTTTGGTAGTTCCTGTTGATAATACAGGTTATATCAAGGTTTGCTTCTGAGTACAGTGGACCCCAGCTTAATTCGCAGTTCAGCATTCATGGATTCAGCTATTTGCGGATTTTTGTGTGAAACTTATTTTTCAATAAATCGCGGAAAATTCGGTAACTTGCAGATTTTTTCGGCGAGAGATATGAACTAATTACTGTATTTTCTTATTATTTTTGTGACTAAATACATTTTTTATATAAGTAACTTACCCAGTAATTACATAGCTATTAGTTTCTTTTAACTGGCAGCTCAAAATTTTGAAATTGCTGGTCTGCTAGTTTCTTATGGTTATGGTGACATGCCCCACCCACTTTTGGGTGCAAGAGAAGGTACAACATAGCAAAGACCTTCAATTTGTTTCTGCCGGCTGTGGTTGAAGGACTGTAGTTGGCAGCAGTTCGAATTTTGGAATTTATACTTTGCCTGGTTGTTTGACTTATCTTTGAATGGTGAAGTATTTAATTTCGTAGCCTTTTGGCATAAGATAGTGTTAGGTGAATTTTGATTATTGATTGAAGACTCTTTGCCCGTTTTTTAGACTTATATTAGACTTTCTAGGATGTCTGACACTAGTAGTGCTAACTTTGCTGCAATACTAGACAAACTGAGAATCTTACAATCGCAAACTGTTTGTATTCCATGTATGGGACAAACATGTTCAGTAGATTTACATTGTGAGGAGTGTAATGACTGGGGTATTAAGAAGTGGAAGACTTTAGATGCACATCTCAGAAACTAGATAGAGATAGGAAGATGAAAGCTATTGTTAAGGAATCCAGTAAAGCTTTTATCTAGTCAGGATTCATCCACTAAGTTGGATGCAATCACACCTGTAATTTCTTCCAATCCCATTCCACATCCTCCATTAGTGCAACCATCTCCTTTACCTGGCTCTCACGTTTCCGACCCCCAACACCATTGCCAGTCTGGAGTCGAAAATTGACACTCGCTTTGAATTGATTGTGTAATTGATCACTAAATTAGCGTCATCGGTGAAAGTGCTTATGGATAAAAGCGAGTCAGAGCGCCCCATGGCGCCCAGTGCCAGTGCAGTGGTAGTGGAGGAGGTTGCTGTTCGGCCCACCGATTCTCCTAGGCCAAGGTCCCTGTCATACTCCCCAGCACCTGGGAGGAGTCATACTGGTAGCCTAAGGGAGGTTGGTGGGGTTCTGTCCCCTGAGCAGTCGCCCCCTCGCTTCAGTCTGTTGATGAATCCCAGACTGCAACCAAAGGCTTTTGGAAAGGCCTTCAAGTGAGTGATGACTGTATGTCCTCCAGCTCTGAAGATTTTAGTCCCAGGTATGCACGGCGCTATGCGGACAAGTCACGCCTGCTAAAGCGGCATGCAGTGGAGTTTGAGATTTCTTCCCCTGTTCCTTGTAAGAAGGGCAAGGTTCAGCGTGCCCATCGTGTAGTCACTGGGATACCCCGGAACAATTCTCTTCTGCTCCTTCTGATGATGGTCGTAAATTGGCACCTAAGCGCCTTGTGGCACAGAGATGTTCGTCGTCGAATAAAAGGAGCTACTGCATCAGGAGTTGCGCACCCAGCACCTCCATCTCTACAATCAGGTACACCAGCAAATAGTGTCGAAGCGCTCAAACTCCCGTTTGCGATGGAGCGCCTACTGGCACCCATTCATCAACAAGTTTCACTACTGGCTCCCGTCTCCACAGCTTCCCTCTAGCACCCATTGGCGCCCGTTCTTCAACAAGTTTCACTAGTAGCTCCCGTCTCCACAGCGTCCATTGACGCCCATTCTTCGACAAGTTTCACTACTGGCTCCTGTCTCCACAGCGGCCCCTGAGCTCCCTTTGGCGCCCGCTCCTCCACCGCTTCTTAGTAGTGCCGTCTCAGACATTGTTCCTCCTCCACTTGACCCGATTCAGAGCAAACTGGATAATATTCTCAGCTTGCTTCAGAAGGCTCCTCCTACAGCTCAGACGACAGTGGACTTATTGCTTTCTCCTGTCTCTTCTGAGGAAGAGGTTGTTCCCGATCAAGATGCGCCTTCATCGGCGTACTTGGTGCTGACGAGGTTCCTGCTAGCAGCTTATCCAAGCTGCTTCTCACCAGGTATTCCCAGGTCTTCAACTAAGAAGGCACTGGAGGAAGTAGAAAATTATGTTCAAAGTGATGAGCTTCCTTGACTGGGCGGTGGGTGCTCTGGCGCGCAAACTTAAAAAGTGCTTTTTGTTACCTCAATAGATCTCGTCGAATCTCTTGGGAGTACTTTCCTGTATTGACAGAGGCGTTCGCTATAGTCCGCAGGAGTTAGCCAGTCTGTGCACTATGGATATTCTTAAGAAGAGGGAGCTTTGTTGCTCTTTTACTTCAAAAGGCGTCACTCCGTCTCAGAGATCGGCCCTCCTATTCTCCCCTTATACAAGACTTATTTTTTTCCTCAGGCTGCAGACTGAACAGCGACTCTGACCTGCAGAAAAAGAACACTCAGGACCTGCTCGCTCAATCTATGAGACGCCTAAAGGATTCTTTGGCTCTTCCTCCCAGATTTTTGTCTCCGCTACAACCTACTCCCTTTTGGAGCTCCCGTTCTAGATCCTAGATTAGGACAAGAACTTATATCCGTTTCCCAGGGCATTCCATCAAGAAGTCCTCTTCAAAGTCTTACTCCAAGAAATGAAAGCATAGTTCTCTGTATTCAGATAGGAGCATGGCTCCTTCACTTTTTGGGAACGGTGGGAACAAAAGGGAGTGGAATCTTGGATAGTGTCTGTCCTGAAGGAGGGCTACACTATCTCCTATTTGAACATTCCTCCTCTAATCTGCAAGCCTGTCAAATTGACAGGTTACTCTCCAGGCTCAGAGAGATTTGCTGCTCTCTTGCTAGAGGTGAAGTCCCTTTTTCAGAAAAGCTATAGAGCTAGTAGAGGACATTCATTCTCCAGGATTCCACAACCAGCCCTCTCAACAGCTGTGCAAGCGTTCATCAGCGTATGGGCTCCACTAGCAAAATGGCTTCATTTGATGGGCATAAAGATATCTCTATATCTAGACGACCGGCTACTGCGTTCCCACTCGAAAGCGCAATGTACAGAGGACATTTGCACGACTTTTCTCTTGGCTAAGGAATTGGGCCTTCTCATGAGATTCCTTATTTAGGGATGATGATCAATTCTTGGTTTTTTGGGGGTTTTTTCAGCCCTGAAGAGAATAGAAAGGTGTCTCCAGACAGTGGAAGAATTTCCAAATCTAAACTGTTGCTCTGCCGTTCAGTGGATGAGTCTTCTAGGTACCCTCTCATCCATGGAACAATCCGTTACTCAGGAAAAATTTCACCTGAGACCTCTCCAGTTCTTCCTCAGAGCCAGCTGTAACAGGGAAAAAGTCTCTGGACTCGTTTGTGTTCCCGATAACAACGGAAATCGAGGATCTTCATTGGTGGAATTCCAGGAAGAGACTATCAGAAAGGAAATCTCTTCATCATCTGATCCCCAGCCTAGAGTTCTTTTCAGACACGGCAAACCTAGGTTGGGGAGCTCTTTTGGCATTAAAAGAAGTGTCAGGAACCTGGTCCCAGGAACAGCAGAACTGGCACATCAGAGTAAAGGAATTACAGGCGATATTTCTGGGCCTACAGTGCTTCACTTCAGAAATACAGGGGAGGACAGTAGCAGTGCATTCAGACAACACGACGGCACTGGTGCACATCAAGAAACAAGGAGGAACCCAATCTTTGTCCCTGTACGAAGCGGCAAGGAACATTTTTCTTCGGTTGCAACAGAATGAAACTCAAGTGACAACGCGTTTTATTCTGGGAAGACTCAACGTTCTCGCGGACCAATTGAGTCGTCAAAGACAGATCCTTTCCACAGAATGGACATTAGACCTGTTGGTTTGTCTGGATCTGTGGAAGCTCTAGGGGAAACCAATGATGGATTTGTTCGCGTCCTCCAGAAATCATGGACTTCCTCTCTTGTGCTCACCAGTTCCAGATCCCTTCGCATGGGCAACCAATGCAATGTTGCAGGATTGGTCCAACAAAGACCTGTATGCCTTTCCCCCATTTGGGTTTAGTGAGGCAAGTCATCAACAAATTCTGGTCTTATCAAAGCCTATCCATGATCTTGATAGCTCACTTCTAGCCAACAAGAGAGTGGTTCCTGGACCTACTAGAACTCCTTGCAGACTTCCCAAGAATGCTGCCACAGAAGCAACAACTCAGGCAATCTCACTTCTGTCGGTTCCACCAAAAACCTGTCTTTGACCTTAACAGGGTTCAAACTGTTCAGCGACTGCTCTGAAAGAAGGACTTTTCAAGAGTGGCTGCAGACGCAGTTGAGAAGTGTAGAAGACAGTCTTCAGATAATGTCTTCCAGGCAAAATGGTCCATCTTGAGGTCCTGGTGCACACAAAATAACGTGTCCTCTTGTAAGACATCTGTAGCAGAAATAGTGGACTTTTCTCCTGTTCTTACACTCCGCTGAAGGACTTTCTACCTCTACCATTAAAGGATACAGAGTTATGCTTAGCTCAGTTTTCTGCCATAAAGGAATGGACTTATCATTGAACTAGGATTTGTCTGACCTGATTAAGTCCGTGGACACCACAAAGCCTCAGGAAAAAACCTTTGCTCTCCTGGAACTTAGATGTGGTCCTTAAGTGGCTTTCCAGTCATGTTTTGAGCCCATGCAATCTATCTCTTTAAGGGATCTAACTAGGAAGACGCTTTTCTGGTCGCCTTGGCCACTGCTAAGAGGTCCAGTGAAATCCATGCTTTAGACAGAAACATAGATTTTTCTCAGGGAAGGGCAGTTTGCTCCTTTTCCCTAGCCTTTCTGGCTAAGAACGAATCGCCATGGAATCCATGGCCTCGTTCTTTTATGATCAAGAACTTGTCCGAGACAGTGGGTCCGTCTGAAGAAGAAAGAACTCTGTCCAGTAATGGCCCTTAAGTTTTATCTTCACAGAACGAAGGACATTTGTGATACTTCAAGAAACCTTTGGTGTTCTGTGAAATATCCCTCTAGACCCCTGTCTGAGAATGCCCTGACATTTTTCTGAGGAATCTGATTTCCGAAGCACATTCCATGGTAAACGAAGACTCACTCTAATCTGTAAAGATGAAACCCATGAGATAAGAGCAGTCGCTAAGTCTTTGGTGTTTAAGAGCAATCTATCCCTTACGTTAATAATATTGTACAAGCAACGTTTTGGAAGTGCAAGTTGGTGTTTGCAGCGCATTATTGAAGGAGCATCGAGACGACTTACGCTTAATGCAGTACCTTGGGTCCGTTTTAAGCGGCTGGAGTGTTGTTGGGGAGGGAAACGTAGAAAACAATGTCCTTTCTTCAATCTCTTCACCTTGCCTAGGGTGTTGAGGTTTGGGGAGCCTGGGAGTACTATGTACTTGGAGTACCCTCCATTCTTTGGTTTTATGTTTGGGTATTGGTGTTTTTAATTTGATTTTTGGTGGTTATGGTGACTATTTACTCTGGTTATTTAGGTGTGGTACTGCCCTGGGCAGGGGCATCTTGTTGTACTTTGCTAGCCATCGAATTTAGTCCATTGCTACAAAGCACCCACTGTAGTAGTAGGCCCTGAAGGCTTTACCTTCGCCTCTACTGGATAAGATGAGCGTAACCAGAGGCAGTATCTTACTGTAGCAGCTCTCTTATCAGGAAAGGTTCAACGACATTGATTCCATGTTAGCAAATTTCTCTTCTCAAACTCATTACTGTTAATAATGTTTTTAGGGTAGATATGTCCAACATTTCCCACCTACACCAGCTGTGTAATTACTGGGTAAGTTACTTATATAAAAATGACATTTTATAATAAAATAAAGTTTTATATATACTTACCCAGTAGTTACATAATCAGAGCCCACCTGCCTCCCCTCACTTGGACATAAGGGTATAAACAAATTGAAGCTCTTTGCTATGTTGTACCTTCTTTTGCACCCGGAAGTGGGCGGGGCATGTCGCCATAACCATAACAAACTAGCGGACCCGCAATTTCAAAATTTTCAGCTGCCGGTTAAAAGAAACTAACAGCTATGTAATTACTGGATAAATATACTGTATATAAAACTTTATTTTATTATAAAAATGCCATTTTTATGATAAAAAAAGGATTAATAATTTTCAAATATTAATATTAAAGTAAGCACAGCAAAATATCAATAAAATGGCTTTTTTAAAATACATATTACTGTAAATATTTAGGTACTGTACAGTACCTGTGAATTCCCAGTGTTTCCCCTAGGGACTGTAAAAAGAAAATGGGACAGCTTCAGTACTGTATGAAAGAATGTGGATGTGCCTGAATTTAGGGGTAACTTTATTAGTTTTCACACTTAGCTGTAAGCCATTATCTTTAACCTTTTGCTATCAGACCTACTGGCAGATGGAGAGACAGCCAGCTATAACTTGTTTCATCACTGTAGCTGTGAACATTCTTATTCATCCACGAAAACTTTTAAATCTCCCCTAGGTTTTATTTTCTCTACATAAATCATGAATAATTTTAAAGAATAAAAATTGTTTTATCACATTTCATTAATTTCAAGAAAGCAGTAAATTGTATATTTGTTACAAATGATACAAACATAGAGGCAGTTTATCGCAAAGACATGAAATCTCCATGATGCCTTCCAAACGCTGAAAGAAATAGACTCAAATTCTTTATATTTTTTGTTTTTCACAATAATGTCTTATCAATCAGGCTCTCTAGGAGAGACGACAGCTATCCAACTATCCTGGGGTGTTATGCACACTTCCCTTCCATAGGTATTTCATGCCTCAAATCATCAACCGAAGGGCATTCATCTACACTTTAAGAGGTTAGGTTAGACACTTAACCTAACTTAGCCTGGCCTAAGTAGTTCTAGCCTAACCTTACAAGACCTGCACTTCAATTTCCTAGAACTTTGTCTCATGGCATCAGGTTAGGTTTGGTTGGGTACTTAACCTAACTTAGCCCAGCCTACCCTTACCAAATCTGCACTTCAGTATCCTGGAACATCTTTTTTCATGGCATCAACCAAAAGGTTACATGCTCTTCAAGGGGCTAGGTTGGGTACTTAACCCAACCTAGCCTAGCCTAAAGTAAACCTAGCCTAACCTGACCTACAGTATCTGCACCTTAATAATCTGGATCTTTTAAGCTCTCCAAGCCTCAGGGTCCGAGGATAGGCATTGCGTAGTGATGTTAAGGAACGGTACCACGGTAGTTCCTTAGTCAGTGGAGCGGTGCTAGTGTCCTATCATCTCGATTGACGGTGCGGGTCCTCATGTTTGCAGTAGCACACTCAGCACAGCAGTCAACCAGACACATTCCAGCATGATGGATGTATGACAGACAAGTTCGGTCACTAAGGTCAGTGTTAGCAGCTGGACACCCTGATGTTTTGAAGAATTGTTTGATCTAGGAAGACAGTCAATTAGTCCTTCAATCTTGACACTCCAAAGCTGTTACTATTTGGCTCTCTCTCTCTCTCTCTCTCTCTCTCTCTCTCTCTCTCTCTCTCTCTCTCTCTCTCTCTCTCTCTCTCTCTCTCTCTCTCTCTCTCTCTACCATGGGAATAACAGCCATCAGCCATGCAACACTGAAAATATCGTTTCTCATCCAATCAATGAAGTTAGCAATGATTGGGTCAGGTCAGTACTTGGATAGGTGACCTCCTGGAGCACCGGATTTGTTGATGTCTAGAAGACATCTTTCGCATCCATGGTGAGAAACTTTGGGACTAGTCAGTATTTGGATAAGTGACCTCCTAGAAACTTCAGATGCTGTTGACACCTAGGAGACATCTTTCACATCCATGATTCAAGCCTTGGGCTTACAACTTCCTGTTGTTCTGCCTGATTCATCAGGAGATCAATGGCACCTCCAAACTAAGTTCCAACTTGTTTTTGGTTCTTACTCAGTCAGGAAGTGGTGTCTAGGAGCTCCGTTTCTTTTGACTTGATTTAGTTACACTCCCCCTGTGAAGAGTGGGAGATGTAAGCAGTAGCTGTTGCTGCTGCAATTACCAGTTGATCCATAACCCGAGAAGGAGAGAATTTTCTGTGGATTTTAAGACAGTTTCAGGAGCCTTAGGGTCTGAATAGGCACTCCTTTGATAGCAACAACACTAGGGTAATGCCATGGTTATTCCAGAGATTTTTTATTTTTTTAGACTTTAAAGATTCTCAAGATCTAGAGATAGACACTCCTCAGTGTGATAGCAACACCACGGTAGTGCCAATGTCAACAAAATGGTCCTAGTGTCCTTTCATGTACAGTACTCTATTGCAGTGCATGTTCATGAGTAGACAGAAGAACATTCAGTACAATGGCCAACCAGACACATCCCAATCA